>NW_027512696.1:268989-404341 GCF_048772815.1 Callospermophilus lateralis
AAGAGCTACTACAAACCATGTCGGATTTAGAGTTCCAAATTCATCTATCTATATAAAAGAGGACAGAGTGAAACCTACATATAAAAACTGCTACTGTAGACGAACGCTTCAACCTAGAAGAACACAATTTGGTGAGCCAAGTGGGATTTGTGTACTGATCATTACCACCACGTATCATCAATATTGGGTGAAAAAGTATTTGCTGGTATTTCGGAAACTCGTTATTTCTTAGAAGCTTGCCAACCCCTCTCAATGAAATTGCTTTTCCACAGTCTGTGACTAGGGGTACTTGAAGAGGAAACAAAACATAGAGAAAAAACTGAGAGCAGCTTTATTTTGTCACGTTTCAAAGAACTACTACAAACCATGTTGGATTTAGAGTTCCAAATTCATCTATGTATATAGGAGAGAAAAGAGGGAAACCTAAATATAAAAACTGCTACTGTAGACGAACGCTTCAACCCAGAAGAACAAAATTTGTTGAGCCAAGTGGGATTTGTGTACTGATCAATACCACCAAGTATCATCAAGATTGGGTGAAAAAATATTGGCTGGTATTTCGGAAACTCATTATTTCTTAGAGCTTGGCAACCCCTCTCAATGAAAGTGCTTTTCTACAGTCTGTGCCTAGGGCTACTTGAAGAGGAAACAAACCATAGACAAAATTGATAACTTCGTTATTTTGACAACTTTCAAAGAGCTACTACAAACCATGTTGGATTTAGAGTTCCAAATTCATCTATCTATATAGGAGGGAACAGGGTGAAACCTAAAAATAAAAACTGCTACTGTAAACGAACGCTTCAACCTAGAAGAACAAAATTTTGTGAGCCACGTGAGATTTGTGTACTTGTCATTACCACCATGTATCATCAAAATTGGGTGAAAAAATATTTGCTGGTATTTGGAAACTCGTAATTTCTTGGAAGTTGGCAAACCCTTTCAATGAAATTTCTTTTCCAGAGTCTCTGCTTAGGACTACACGAAGAGGAAACAAACCATAGAGACAAAACTGAGAACTCCTTTTTTGTCAAGTTTCTAAGAGCTACTACAAACATGTTGGATTTAGACTTAAAAAATCATCTATCTATATTGGAGAGAACAGAGGGAAACCTACATATGAAAACTGATACTGTAGAAGAACGCTTCAACCTAGAAGAACAAAATTTTGATGAGCCAAGTGGGATTTGTGTACTGATCATTACCACCAAGTGTCATCAAGATTGGGTGAAAAAATATTTGCTGGTATTTCAGAAACTCGTTATTTGTTAGAAGCTTGGCAACCCCTCTCAATGAAAGTGCTTTTCCACAGTTTGTGCCTAGGGCTGCTTGAAGAGGAAACAAACCATAGAGGTAAAACTGAGAACTCCTTTATTTTGTCAAGTTTCAAAGAGCTACTACAAACCATGTTGGATTTAGACTTCCAAATTTATCTATCTATATAGGAAGGAACAGCGTGAAACCTAAAAATAAAAGCTGCTACTAGAAACAAACGCTTCAACCTAGAAGAACATAATTTGGTGAGCCAAGTGGGATTTGTGTACTTGTCATTACCACCACGTATCATCAAGATTGGGTGTAAAAATATTTGCTGGTATTTAAGAAACTCGCAATTTCTTAGAAGCTTGGGAATCCCTTTCAGTGAAAGTGCTTTTCCACAGTATCTGCTTAGGGCTACTTGAAGACTATACAAACCATAGAGACAAAACTGAGAACTATTTTGTATTGTCAAGTTTCAAAGAGCTACTACAAACCATGTTGGATTTAGAGTTCCAAATTCATCTATATATATAGGAGAGAACAGATGGAAACTTAAATATAAATACTGCTACTGTAGACGAACGCTTCAACCTAGAAGAACAAAATTTGTTGAGCAAAGTGAGATTAGTGTACTGTTCATTACCACAAAGTATCATCAAGATTGGGTGAAAAAATATTTGCTGATATTTCGGAAACTCGTTATTTCTTAGAAGCTTGGCAATCCCTCGCAATAAAATTGCTTTCAGACAGTCTGTGCCTAGGGCTACTTGAAGAGGAAACAAACCATAGAGACAAAACTGAGAACTCCTTTATTTTGTCAAGTTTCAAAGAGCTAGTACAAACCATATTGGATTTAGAGTTTCAAATTCATCTATCTATATAGGAGAGAACAGAGGAAAACCTACATATAAAAACTGCTACTGTAGACGAACGCTTCAACCTAGAAGAACAAAATTTGGTGAGCCAAGAGGG
Organism: Callospermophilus lateralis; assembly: GCF_048772815.1. Taxonomy (NCBI): domain Eukaryota; kingdom Metazoa; phylum Chordata; class Mammalia; order Rodentia; family Sciuridae; genus Callospermophilus; species Callospermophilus lateralis. The sequence continues at coordinate 271,222 of NW_027512696.1, forward strand.
ATTTGTGTACTGATCATTACCACCATGTATCATCAAGATTGGGTGAATAAATATTTGCTGGTATTTCGGAAACTCGTTATTTCTTAGAAGCTTGGCAACCCCTCTCAATGAAAGTGCTTTTCCACAGTCTGTGCCTAGGGCTACTTGAACAGGAAACCAACCAGAGAGACAAATCTGAGAACTCCTTTATTTTGTCAAGTTTCAAAGAGCTTCTACAAACCATGTTGGATTTAGAGTTCCAAATTCATCTATCTACATAGGAGAGAACAGAGGGAAACCTAAATATATAAACTGCTACTGTAAACGAACGCTTCAACCTAGAAGAACAAAATTTGGTGAGGCAAGTGGGATTTGTGTACCTGTCATTACCGCCACGTATCTTCCAGATTGGGTGAAAAAATATTTGCTGGTATTTCGGAAACTCGTTATTTCTTAGAAGCTTGGCAACACCTCTAATGAAAGTGCTTTCCACAGTCTGTGCCTATGGCTACTTGAAAAGAAAACAAACCATAGAGACAAAACTGAGAACTCCTTTAATTTTTCAAGTTTCAAAGAGCTACTACAAACCATGTTGGATTTAGAGTTCCAAATTCATCTATCTATATAGGAGAGAACAGCGTGAAACCTAAAAATAAAAACTGCTACTGTAAACGAATGATTCAACCTAGAAGAACTAAATTTGGTGAGCCACGTGAGATTTGTGTACTTGTCATTACCACCATGTATCATCAAATTTGGGTGGAAAAATATTTGCTGGTATTTCGGAAACTCGTAATTTCTTGGAAGCTTGGCAACCCCTTTCAATGAAATTGCTTTTCCAGAGTCTCTGCTTAGGACTACATGAAGAGGAAACAAACCATAGAGACAAAACTGAGAACTCCTTTTTTGTCAAGTTTCTAAGAGCTACTACAAACCATTTTGGATTTAGACTTCCAAAATCATCTATCTATATAGGAGAGAACAGAGGGAAACCTACATATAAAAACTGCTACTGTAGACGAACGCTTCAACCTAGAAGAACAAAATTTGATGAGCCAAGTGGGATTTGTTTACTTGTCATTACCACCACGTATCATCAAGATTGGGTGAAAAAATATTTGCTGGTATTTCGGAAACTCGTTATTTCTTAGAAGCTTGGCAACCCCTCTCAATGAAAGTGCTTTTCCACAGTCTCTGCCTAGGCCTCTTGAAGAGGAAACACACCATAGAGAAAAAACGGAGACCTCCTTTATTTTGTCAAGATTCAAAGAGCTACTAAAAACCATGTTGGATTTAGAGGTTCAAATGCATATATCTATATAGGAGAGAACAGAGGGAACCCTAAAAATGTAAACTGCTACTGTAAACGAATGCTTCAACCTAGAAGGACAAAAGTTGGTGAGCCAAGTGGGATTTGTGTCCCGATCATTACCACCAATTATCATCAAGATTGGGTGAAAAAACTATTTGCTGGTATATCGGAAACTCTTTATTTCTTAGAAGCTTGGCAACACCTCTAATGAAAGTGCTTTTCCACAGTCTGTGCCTAGGGCTACTTGAAGAGGAAACAAACCATAGAGACAAAACTGAGAACTCCTTTATTTTGTCAAGTTTCAAAGAGCTACTACAAACCATGTTGGATTTAGAGTTCCAAATTCATCTATCTGTATAGGAGAGAACAGAGTGAAACCTAAATATAAAAACTGCTACTCTAGACGAACGCTTCAACCTAGAGGAATAAAATTTGGTGAGTCAAGTTTGATTTGTGTAGTGATCATTACCACCAAGTATCATCAAGATTTGGTGAAAAAATATTTGCTGGTGTTTCCGAAACTCCTTATTTCTTAGAAGCTTGGCAACCCCTCTCAATGTAAGTGCTTTCCAAAGTCTGTGCCTAGGGCTACTTGAAGAGGAAACAAACCACAGAGACAAAACTGAGAACTACTTTATTTTGTCAAGTTTCAAGAAGCTACTACAAACCCTGTAGGATTTAGAGTTCAAAATTTATCTATCTATATAGGAGAGACCCGAGGGAAACCTAAATATAAAAACTGCTACTGTAGACGAACGCTTCAACCTAGAAGAACAAAATTTGCTGAGCCAAGTGGGAATTTTGTACTGATCATTACCACCAAGTATCATCAGATTGGGTGAAAAAAATATTTGCTGGTATTTCAGAAACTCGTTATTTCTCAGAAGCTTGGCAACCCCTCTCAATGAAAGTGCTTTTCCACAGTCTGTGCCTCGGGCTACTTGAAGAGGAAACAAACCATAGAGACAAAACTGAGAACTCCTTTATTTTGTCAAGTTTCAAAGAGCTACTACAAACCATGTTGGATTTAGAGTTCCAAATTCATCTATCTATATAGGAGAGAACAGAGGGAACCCTAAAAACATAAACTGCTATTGTAAACGAACTTTTCAACCTAGAAGAACACAATTTGGTGAGCCACGTGGGATATGTGTTCTTGTCATTACCACCACATATCATCAAGATTGGGTGAAAAAATTATTGCTGGTATTTCGGAAACTCGTTATTTCTTAGAAGCTTGGCAACCCCTCTCAATGAAAGTGCTTTTCCACAGCCTGTGCCTAGGGCTCCTTGAAGAGGAAACAAACCATAGAGACAAAACTGAGAACTCCTTAATTTTGTCAAGTTTCAAAGAGCTACTACAAACCATGTCGGATTAAGAGTTCCAAATTCATCTATCTATATAAGAGAGAACAGAGTGAAACCTACATATAAAAACTGCTACTGTAGACGAACGCTTCAACCTAGAAGAACACAATTTGGTGAGCCAAGTGGGATTTGTGTACTGATCATTACCACCACGTATCATCAATATTGGGTGAAAAAATATGTGCTGGTTTTTCGGAAACTCGTTATTTCTTAGAAGCTTGCCAACCCCTCTCAATGAAATTGCTTTTCCACAGTGTGCCTAGGGGTACTTGAAGAGGAAACAAAACATAGAGAAAAAACTGAGAGCAGATTTATTTTGTCACGTTTCAAAGAACTACTACAAACCATGTTGGATTTAGATTTCCAAATTCATCTATCTACATAGGAGAGAAAAGAGGGAAACCTAAATATAAAAACTGCTACTGTAGACGAACGCTTCAACCCAGAAGAACAAAATTTGTGGAGCCAAGTGGGATTTGTGTACTGATCAATACCACCAAGTATCATCAAGATTGGGTGAAAAAATATTTGCTGGTATTTCGGAAACTCGTTATTTCTTAGAAGCTTGGCAACCCCTCTCAATGAAAGTGCTTTTCTACAGTCTGTGCCTAGGGCTACTTGAAGAGGAAACAAACCATAGACAAAACTGATAACTTCGTTATTTTGTCAAGTTTCAAAGACCTACTACCATCCATATTGGATTTAGAGTTCCAAATTCATCTATCTATAGAGGAGAGAACAGAGGGAACCCTAAAAATATAAACAGCAACTGTAAAAGAACGCTTCAAACTAGAAGAACAAAATTTGGTGAGCCACGTGAGATTTGTGTACTTGTCATTACCACCATGTATCATCAAAATTGGGTGAAAAAATATTTGCTGGCATTTTGGAAACTCGTAATTTCTTGGAAGCTTGGCAAACGCTTTCAATGAAATTGCTTTTCCAGAGTCTCTGCTTAGGACTCCATGAAGAGGAAACAAACCATAAAGACAAAACTGAGAACTCCTCTTTTGTCAAGTTTCTAAGAGCTACTACAAACCATGCTGGATTTGGACTTCCAAAATCATCTATCTATATAGGAGAGAACAGAGGGAAACCTGCATATAAAAACTGCTACTGTAGATGAACGCTTCAACCTAGAAGAACAAAATTTGATGAGCCAAGTGGGATTTGTGTACTGATCATTACCACCAAGTGTCATCAAGATTGGGTGAAAAAATATTTGCTGGTATTTCAGAAACTCGTTATTTGTTAGAAGCTTGGCAGCCCCTCTCAATGAAAGTGCTTTTCCACAGTTTGTGCCTAGGGCTGCTTGAAGAGGAAACAAACCATAAAGGTAAAACTGAGAACTCCTTTATTTTGTCAAGTTTCAAAGAGCTACTACAAACCATGTTGGATTTAGTCTTCCAAATTTATCTATCTATATAGGAGGGAACAGTGTGAAACCTAAAAATAAAAACTGCTACTTGAAACGAACGCTTCAACCTAGAAGAACAGAATTTGGTGAGCCAAGTGGGATTTGTGTACTTGTCATTACCACCACGTATCATCAAGTTTGGGTGAAAAAAATATTTGCTGGTATTTGGGAAACTCGTAATTTCTTGGAAGCTTGGCAACTCCTTTCAATGAAAGTGCTTTTCCACAGTCTCTGCTTAGGGCTACTTGAAGAGGAAACAAATCATAGAGACAAAACTGAGAACTACTTTTTTTTGTAAAGTTTCAAAGAGCTAGTACAATCATGTTGGATTTAGAGTTCCAAATTCAGCTATCTATATAGGAGAGAACTGAGGGAAACCTAAAAATATAAGCTGCTACTGTAAAAGAACGCTTCAAACTAGAAGAACAAAATTTGGTGAGCCAAGTGGGATTTGTGTACCCATCATTACCACCAAGTATCATCAAGATTGGGTGAAAAAATATTTGCTGGTGTTTCAGAAACTCGTTATTTCTTCGAAGCTTGGCAACCCGTTTCACTGAAAGTGCTTTTCCACAGTCTCTGCTTAGGGCTACTTGAAGAGGAAAAAAATCATAGAGACAAAACTGAGAACTACTTTTTTTTGTCAAGTTTCAAAGAGCCTGTACAAACCATGTTGGATTTAGAGTTCCAAATTCATCTATCTATATAGGAGAGAACAGAGGGAAACCTAAACATATAAAATGCTACTGTATTCAAACGCTTCAACCTAGAAGATCAAAATTTGGTGAGTCAAGTGGGATTTGTGTACCGATCATTACCACTAAGTATCATCAAGATTGGGTGAAAAAATATTTGCTGGTGTTTCGGAAACTCGTTATTTCTTAGAAGCTTGGCGACCCCTCTCAGTGAAAGTGCTTTTCCACAGTCTGTGCCTAGGGCTACCTGAAGAGGAAACGAACCAAAGAGACAAAACTGAGAACTCCTTTATTTTGTCAAGTTGCAAAGAGCTACTACAAACCATGTTGGATTTAGAATTCCAAATTCATCTATCTATATAGGAGAGAACAGAGGGAAACCTAAAAATATAAACTGCTACTGTAAAGGAACGCTTCAACTTAGAAGAACAAAATTTGGTGAGCCAAGTGCGAATGGTGTACTGATCATTACTACCAAGTATCATCAAGATTGGGTTAAAAAATATTTGCTGGTGTTTCGGAAACTCGTTATTTCTTGGAAGCTTGGCAACCCCTTTCAATGAAAATTCATTTCCACAGTCTGTGCCTAGGGCTACTTGAAGAGGAAACAAACCATAGAGACAAAACTGAGAACTCCTTTATTTTGTCAAGTTTCTAAGAGCTACTACAAACCATGTTGGATTTAGAGTTCCAAATTCATCTATCTATATACGAGAGAACAGAGGGAAAACTACATGTAAAAACTGGTTCTGTAGACGAACGCTTCAACCGAGAAGAATACAATTTGGTGAGCCAAGTAGGATTTATGTACTTGTCATTACCACCACGTATCATCAAGATTGAGTAAAAAAGTATTTGCTGGTATTTCGGAAACTCGTAATTTCTTGGAAGCTTGGCAACTCCTTTCAATGAAAGTGCTTTTCCACAGTCTCTGCTTAGGGCTACTTGAAGAGGAAACAAATCATAGAGACAAAACTGAGAACTAATTTTTTGTGTCAAGTTTCAAAGAGCCTGTACAAACCATGTTGGATTTAGAGTTCCAAATTCATCTATCTATATAGCAGAGAACAGAGGGAAACCTAAACATATAAACTGCTACTGTATTCGAATGCTTCAACCTAGAAGAAAAAATTTGGTGAGTCAAGTGGGATTTGTGTACCGATCATTACCACTAAGTATCATCAAGATTGGGTGAAAAAATATTTGCTGGTGTTTCGGAAACTCGTTATTTCTAGAAGCTTGGCTACCCCTCTCAGTGAAAGTGCTTTTCCACAGTCTGTGCCTAGGGCTACCTGAAGAGGAAACGAACCAAAGAGACAAAACTGAGAACTCCTTTATTTTGTCAAGTTGCAAAGAGCTACTACAAACCATGTTGGATTTAGAATTCCAAATTCATCTATCTATATAGGAGAGAACAGAGGGAAACCTAAAAATATAAACTGCTACTGTAAAGGAACGCTTCAACTTAGAAGAACAAAATTTGGTGAGCCAAGTGCGAATGGTGTACTGATCATTACTACCAAGTATCATCAAGATTGGGTTAAAAAATATTTGCTGGTGTTTCGGAAACTCGTTATTTCTTGGAAGCTTGGCAATCCCTTTCAATGAAAGTTCATTTCCACAGTCTGTGCCTAGGGCTACTTGAAGAGGAAACAAACCATAGAGACAATACTGAGAACTCCGGAATTTGTCAAGTTTCAAAGAGCTACTACAAACCATGTTGTATTTAGAGTTCCAAATTCATCTATCTATATAAGAGAGAACAGAGTGAAACCTAAATATAAAAACTGCTACTGTAGAGGAAACGCTTAAACCTAGAAGAACACAATTTGTTGAGCCAAGTGCGATTTGTGGACTTATTATTACCACCAATTATCATCAAGATTGGGTGAAAAAATATTTGCTGGCATTTTGGAAACTCGTGATTTCGTAGAAGCTTGGAAAACCCCTCTCAATGAAAGTGCTTTTTCCACAGTCTGTTTATAGGGTTACTTGAATAGGAAACAAACCATAGAGAAAAACCTGAGAACTCCTTTATTTTGTCAAGTTTCAAAGAGCTACTACAAACCATGTTGTATTTAGAGTCCCAAATTCATCTATCTATATGGAAGAGAACAGGGTGAAACCTAAATATTAAATCTGCTACTGTATTCGAACGCTTCAACCTCAAAGAACTAAATTTTTTGAGCCAAGTGGGATTTGTGTACCGATCATTACCACCAAGTATCATCAAGATTGGCTGAAAAAAAATTTGCTGGTATTTCGGAAACTCGTTATTTCTTGGAAGCTTGGCAACCCCTTTCAATGAAAATGCATTTCCATAGTCTGCGACTATGGCTACATGAAGAGGAAACAAACCATTGAGATAAAACTGACAACTAATTTATTTTGTCAAGTTTCAAAGAGCTACTACAAACCATGTTGGATTTAGAGTTCCAAAATTCATCTATCTATATAGGAGAGAACAGAGTGAAACCTAAATATAAAAACTGCTACTGTAGACGAACGCTTAAACCTAGAAGAACAAAATTTAGTGGGATAATTGGGATTTGTGTACTGATCATTACCACAAAGTATCATCAAGATTGGGTGAAAAAATATTTGCTGGTATTTTGGAAACTCGTTATTTCTTAGAAGCTTTGCAACCCCTCTCAATGAAAATGCTTTTCCATAATCTGTGCCTAGGGCTACTTGAAGAGGAAACAAACCATAGCGATATAACAGAGATCTCTTTATTTTGTCAAGTTTCTAAGAGCTACTACATACCATGTTGGATTTAGAGTTCCAAATTCATCTATCTATATAGAAGAGAACAGAGTGAAACCTAAATCTAAAAACTGCTACTGTAGACGAATGCTTCAACCAAGAAGAAGAATATTTGGTGAGCCAAGTGGGATTGGTGTACTGATCATTACCACCAAGTATCATCAAGATTGGGTGAAAAAATATTTTCTGGTATTTTGGAAACTCGTAATTTCTTGGAAGCTTGGCAACCCCTTTCAATGAAAGTGCTTTTTCCACAGTCTCTGCTTAGGGCTACTTGAAGAGGAAAACAAATCATAGAGATAAAACTGAGAACTACTTTTTCTTGTCAAGTTTTAAAGAGCTACTACAAACCATGTTGGATTTAGAGTTCCAAATTCATCTGTCTATATAGGAGAGAACAGAGGGAAACCTAAAAATATAAACTCTACTGTAAATCAATGATTCAAACTAGAAGAACAAAATTTGGTGAGCCAAGTGGGATTTGTGTACCGATCATTACCACCAAGTATCTTGAAGATTGGATGAAAAAAATATTTGCTGGTATTTCGTAAACTCGTTATTTCTGGAAACTTGGCAACCCCGTTCAATGAAAGTGCTTTTCCACAGTCTGTGCCTAGGGCTACTTGAAGAGGAAACAAACCATAGAGACAAAACTGAGGACTACTTTATTTTGTCAAGTTTCAAAGAGCTACTACAAACCATGTTGGATTTAGAGTTCCAAATTCATCTCTCTATATAGGAGAGAACAGAGTGAAAAATAAAAATAAAATCTGCTACTGTAAACGAACGTTTCAACCTAGAAGAACACAATTTGGTGAGACAAGTTGGATTTGAGTACCGATCTCTACCACCAAGTATCATCAAGATTGGGTGAAAAAACATTTGCTGGTATTTCGGAAACTCGTTATTTCTTGGAAGCTTGGCAAACTGTTTCAATTAAAGTGCTTTTCCACAGTCTGTGCCTAGGGCTACATGAAGAGGAAACAAACCATAGAGAAAAAACTGAGGACTAATTTATTTTGTCAAGTTTCAAAAGCTACTACAAAACATGTTGGATTTTGAGTTCCAAATTCATCTGTTTATATATGAGAAAACAGAGAGAAAACTACATATAAAAACAGCTACTGTAGACGAACGCTTCAACCTACAAGAACACAATTTGGTGAGCCAAGCGGGATTTGTGTACTGATCATTTCCACCACGTATCATCAAGATTGGGTGAAAAAATATTTGCTGGTATTTCGGAAAATCGTTATTTCTTTCAAGCTTGGCAACCCCTCTAAATGAAAGTGCTTTTCCACAGTCTGTGCCTAGGGCTATTTGAAGAGGAAACAAACCATAGATACAAAACTGAGAACTCCTTTATTTAGTCAAGTTTCAAAAATCTACTACAAACCATGTTGGATTTAGAGTTCGAAATTCACCTATCTATATAGGAGAGAACAGAGTGAAACCTAAAAATAAAATCTGCTACTGTAAACGAAGGCTTCAACCTAGAAGAACAGAATTTGGTGAGCCAAGTTGGATTTGAGTACCGATCTTTACCACCAATTATCATCAAGATTTGATGAAAAAATATTTGCTGGAATTTCGGAAACTCGTTATTTCGTAGAAGATTGGCAACCCCTCTCAATGAAAGAGCTTTTCCAGAGTCTTTGCCTAGGGCTCATTTAAGAGGAAAGAAACCATAGAGACAAAACTGAGAACTCCTTTATTTTGTCAAGTTTCAAAGAGCTACTATAAATCATGTTGGATTTAGATATCCAAGTTCATCTATCTATATTGGAGAGAACAAAGTGAAACCTAAAAATTAAAACTGCTACTGTAAACGAACGCTTCAACCGAGAAGAACAAAATTTGGTGAGCCAAGTGGGATTTGTGTACTTGTCATTACCACCACTTTTCATCAAGATTGGGTGAAAAAATATTTGCTGGTATTTGGGAAACTCGTAATTTCTTGGAAGCTTGGCAACTCCTTTCAATGAAAGTGCTTTTCCACAGTCTCTGCTTAGGGCTACTTGAAGAGGAAACAAATCATAGAGACAAAACTGAGAACTACTTTTTTTTGTAAAGTTTCAAAGAGCTAGGACAACCATGTTGGATTTAGAGTTCCAATTTCAGCTATCTATATAGGAGAGAACTGAGGGAAACCTAAAAATATAAACTGCTACTGTAAAAGAACGATTCAAACTAGAAGAACAAAATTTGGTGAGCCAAGTGGGATTTGTGTACCCATCATTACCACCAAGTATCATCAAGATTGGGTGAAAAAATATTTGCTGGTGTTTCGGAAACTCGTTATTTCTTGGAAGCTTGGCAACCCCTTTCAATGAAAGTGCTTTTCCACAGTCTCTGCTTAGGGCTACTTGAAGAGGAAACAAACCATAGAGACAAAACTGAGAACTCCTTTATTTTGTCAAGTTTCAAAGCGCTACTACAAACCATGTTGGATTTAGAGTTCCAAATTCATCTATCTATATAGGAGAGAACAGAGGGAAAACTACATGTAAAAACTGCTACTGTAGATGAACGCTTCAACCAAGAAGAATACAATTTGGTGAGCCAAGTAGGATTCATGTACTTGTCATTACCACCACGTATCATCAAGATTGGGTAAAAAAGTATTTGCTGGTATTTCGGAAACTCGTAATTTCTTGGAAGCTTGGCAACTCCTTTCAATGAAAGTGCTTTTCCACAGTCTCTGCTTAGGGCTACTTGAAGAGGAAACAAATCATAGAGACAAAACTGAGAACTACTTTTTTTTGTCAAGTTTCAAAGAGCCTGTACAAACCATGTTGGATTTAGAGTTCCAAATTCATCTATCTATATAGGAGAGAACAGAGGGAAACCTAAACATATAAACTGCTACTGTATTCGAACGCTTCAACCTAGAAGAACAAAATTTGGTGAGTCAAGTGGGATTTGTGTACCGATCATTACCACTAAGTATCATCAAGATTGGGTGAAAAAATATTTGCTGGAGTTTCGGAAACTCGTTATTTCTTAGAAGCTTGCCGACCCCTCTCAGTGAAAGTGCTTTTCCACAGTCTGTGCCTAGGGCTTCCTGAAGAGGAAACGAACCAAAGAGACAAAACTGAGAACTCCTTTATTTTGTCAAGTTGCAAAGAGCTACTACAAACCATGTTGGATTTAGAATTCCAAATTCATCTATCTATATAGGAGAGAACAGAGGGAAACCTAAAAATATAAACTGCAACTGTAAAGGAACGCTTCAACTTAGAAGAACAAAATTTGGTGAGCCAAGTGTGAATGGTGTACTGATCATTACTACCAAGTATCATCAAGATTGGGTTGAAAAATATTTGCTGGTGTTTCGGAAACTCGTTATTTCTTGGAAGCTTGGCAACCCCTTTCAATGAAAGTTCATTTCCACAGTCTGTGCCTAGGGCTACTTGAAGAGGAAACAAACCATAGACACAATACTGAGAACTCCTGTATTTTGTCAAGTTTCAAAGAGCTACTACAAACCATGTTGTATTTAGAGTTCCAAATTCATCTATCTATATAAGAGAGAACAGAGTGAAACCTAAATATAAAAACTGCTACTGTAGACGAACGCTTAAACCTAGAAGAACACAATTTGTTGAGCCAAGTGCGATTTGTGGACTTATTATTACCACTAATTATCATCAAGATTGGGTGAAAAAATATTTGCTGGCATTTCGGAAACTCGTGATTTCGTAGAAGCTTGGCAACCCCTCTCAATGAAAGTGCTTTTCCACAGTCTGTTTATAGGGGTACTTGAATAGGAAACAAACCATAGAGACAAAACTGAGAACTCCTTTATTTTGTCAAGTTTCAAAGAGCTACTACAAACCATGTTGTATTTAGAGTCCCAAATTCATCTATCTATATGGAAGAGAACAGGGTGAAACCTAAATATTAAATCTGCTACTGTATTCGAACGCTTCAACCTCGAAGAACTAAATTTTTTGAGCCAAGTGGGATTTGTGTACCGATCATTACCACCAAGTATCATCAAGATTGGCTGAAAAAAAATTTGCTGGTATTTCGGAAACTCGTTATTTCTTGGAAACTGGGCAACCCATTTCAATGAAAGTGCTTTTCCACAGTCTCTGCTTAGGTCTACTTGAAGAGGAAACAAATCATAGAGACAAAACTGAGAATTACTTTACGTTGTCAAGTTTCAAAGAGCTACTACCAACCATGTTGGATTTAGAGTTCCAAATTCATCTATCTATATAGGAGAGAACAGAGGGAAACCTAAATATAAAAACGACTAGTGAAGTCGAACGCTTCAACGTAGAAGAACAAAATTTGGTGAGCCAAGTGGGATTTGTGTACTGATCGTTACCACGAAGTATCATCAAGATTGGGTTTAAAAAATATTTGCTGGTATTTCGGAAAGTCATTATTTCTTAGAAGCTTGGCAACACCTCTCAATGAACGTGCTTTTCACAGTCTGTGCCTAGGGCTACTTGAAGAGGAAATAATCATAGAGAGAAAACTGAGAACTCCTTTATTTTGTCAAGTTTCAAAGAGCTACTAGAAACCATGTTGGATTTAGAGTTCCAAATTCAGCTATCTATATAGGAGAGAACACAGGGAAAAATAAATATATAAACTGCTACTTTAAACGAACACTTCAAACTAGAAGAACAAAATTTGGTGAGTCAAGTGGGATTTCTGTACCAATCATTACCACCAAGTATCATCAAGATTGGGTGAAAAAATATTTGCTGGTACTTCGGAAACTCGTTATTTCATAGAAGCTTGGCAACCCCTCTCAATGGAAGAGCTTTTCCACAGTCTGTGCATAGGGCTACTTGAAGAGAAACAAACCATAGGGACAAAACTGAGAACTCCTTTATTTTGCCAAGTTTCAAAGAGCTACTACAAACCATGTTGGATTTAGAGTTCCAAATTCAACTATCTATATAGAAGAGAAAAGAGTGAAACCTAAATATAAAAACTGCTACTATAGGTGAACGCTTCAACCTAGAAGAACAAAATTTGGTGAGCCAAGTGGGATTTGTGTACTGATGATTACCACCATGTATCATCAAATTTGGGTGAAAATATATTTCCGGTTTTTTCAGAAACTCGTTATTTCTTAGAAGCTTTTCAACCCCTCTCTGAAAGTGCTTTTCCACAGTCTGTGCCTAGGGCTACTTGAAGAGGAAACAAACCATAGAGACAAAACTGAGAACTACTTTATTTTGTCAAGTTTCAAAGAGGTACTACAAACCATGTTGGATTTAGAGTTCCAAATTCATCTATCTATATAGGAGTGGACAGAGTGAAACCTGAATGTAAAAACTGCTGCTGTAAATGAATAGTTCAACCCAGAAGAACAAAATTTGGTGAGCCAAGTGGGATTTGTGTACTTGTCATTACCACCACGTATCATCAAGATTGGGTGAAAAAATATTTGCTGGTATTTCAGAAACTCCTTATTTTTTGGAAGCTTGGCAACCCCTTTCAATGAAAGTGCTTTTCCACAGTCTGTGCCTAGGGCTACTTGAAGAGGAAACAAACCATAGAGACAAAACTGAGAACTACTGTATTTTGTCATGTTTCAAAGAGCTACTACAAACCATGATTTATTTAGAGTTCCAAATTTATGTATCTATATAAGAGAGAACAGAGTGAAACCTACATATAAAATCTGCTTCTCTAGACGAACGCTTCAACCTAGATGAACACAATTTTTTGAGCCAAGTGGGATTTGTTTACTGATCATTACCACCACGAATCATTAAGATTGGGTGAAAAAATATTTGCTGGTATTTCGGAAACTCGTAATCTCTTGGAAGCTTGGCATCCCCTTTCAATGAAAGAGCTTTTCCACAGTCTGTGATTACAGCTACTTGAAAAGGAAACAAACCATAGAGACAAAACTGAGAACTACTTTATTTTGGCAAGTTTCAAAGAGCTACTACAAACGACGTTGGATTTAGAGTTGCAAATTCATCTATCTATATAAGAGAGAACAGAGTGAAACGTACATATAAATTCTGCTACTGTAGACGAACGCTTCAACTGAGAAGAAGACAATTTGGTGAGCCAAGTGGTTTCTGTGTACGGATCATTCCCACCAAGTATCATCAAGATTGGTTTAAAAAATATTTGCTGGTATTTTGGAAACTCTTTATTTCTTAGAAGCTTGGCAACCCCTCTCAATGAAAGTGCTTTTCCACAGTCTGTGCCTAGGAATAATTGAAGAGGAAACAAACCATAGTAACAAAACTGAGAACTACTTTATTTTGTCAAGTTTCAAAGAGCTACTACAAACCATGTTGGATTAGAGTTCCAAATTCATCTATCTATATAGGAGAGAACAGAGGGAAACATAATATAAAAATTGCTATTGTAGACAAACGCTTAAAAATAGAAGAACACAATTTGGTGAGCCAAGTGGGATTTATGTACTGATCATTAACACCAAGTATCATCAAGATTGGGTGAAAAAATATTTCCTGGTATTTCGAAAACTCATTATTTCTTAGAAGCTTGGCAACCCCTGTCCATGAAAGTGCTTTTCCACAGTCTGTCCCTAGGGCTACTTGAAGAGGAAACAAACCATAGAGACAAAACTGAGAACTCCTTCAGTTTGTCAAGTTTCAAAGAGGTACTACAAACCATGTTGGATTTAGAGTTCCAAATTAATCTATCTATATAGGAGTGGACAGAGTGAAACCTGAAAGTAAAAACTGCTGCTGTAAACAAACACTTCAACCTAGAAAAACAAAATTTGGTGAGCCAAGTGGGATTTGTGTACTTGTCATTACCACCACGTATCATCAAGATTGGGTGAAAAAATAATTGCTGATATTTCAGGAACTCGTTATTTCTTGGAATCTTGGCAACCCCTTTCAATGAAAGTGCTTTTCCACAGTCTGTGCCTAGGGCTACTTGAAGAGGAAACAAACCATAGAGAAAAAATTGAGAACTCCTTTATTTTGTCAAGTTTCAAAGAGCTACTACAAACCATGTTGGATTTAGAGTTCCAAATTCATCTATCCATATAGGAGAGAACAGAGGGAAACCTAAAAATATAAACTGCTACTGTAAACGAACGCTTCAACCTAGAAGAACAAAATTTGGTGAGCCAGTGGGATTTGTGTACTGATCATTACCACCATGTATCATCAAGTTTGGGTGAAAAAATATTTCCGGTTTTTTCAGAAACTCGTTATTTCTTAGAAGGTTGGCAACCCAACTCTGAAAGTGCTTTTCCACAGTCTTTACCTGGGGCTACTTGAAGAGGAAACAACCATAAAGAGAAAACTGAGAACTCCTTTATTTTGTCAAGTTTCAAAGAGCTACTACAAACCATGTTGGATTTAGAGTTCCAAATTCATCTATCTTTATAGGAGAGAATAGAGGGAAACCTAAAAATTTAAACTGCTACTTTAAACGAATGCTTCAACCTAGAAGAACACAATTTGGTGAGGCAAGTGGGATTTATGTACTGATCATTACCACCAACTATCATCAAGATTGGGTGAAAAAATATTTGCTGGTATTTCGGAAACTCGTTATTTCTTTGAAGCTTGGCAACCCCTCTCAATGAAAGTGCTTTTCCACAGTCTGTGCATAGGGCTACTTGAAGAGGAAAGAAACCATAGAGACAAAACTGAGAACTCCTTTATTTTGTCACGTTTCCAAGAGCTACTACAAACCATGTTGGATTTAGACTTCCAAATTCATTTATCTATATAGGAGAGAACAGAGTGAAACCTAAAAATAAAAACTGCAACTGTAAACGAACGCTTCAACCTAGAAGAACAAAATTTGGTGAGCCAAGTGAGATTTGTGTACTGATCATTACCACCAAGTATCATCAAGATTGAGTGAAAAAATATTTGCTGGTACTTCGGAAACTCGTTATTTCATAGAAGCTTGGCAACCCCTCTCAATGAAAGAGCTTTTCCACAGTCTGTGCATAGGGCTACTTGAAGAGGAAACAAACCATAGGGACAAAACTGAGAACTCCTTTATTTAGCCAAGTTTCAAAGAGCTACTACAAACCATGTTGGATTTAGAGTTCCAAATTCAACTATCTATATAGAAGAGAACAGAGTGAAACCTAAATATAAAAACTGCTACTAGAGATGAACGCTTCAACCTAGAAGAACAAAATTTGGTGAGCCAAGTGGGATTTGTGTACTGATTATTACCACCATGTATCATCAAATTTGGGTGAAAAAATATTTCCCTTTTTTTCAGAACCTCGTTATTTCTTAGAAGCTTGGCAACCCCTCTCTGAAAGTGCTTTTCCCCAGTCTGTGCCTAGGGCTACTTGAAGAGGAAACAAACCATAGAGACAAAACTGAGAACTCCTTTATTGTGTCAAGTTTCAAAGAGCTACTACAAACCATGTTGGATTTAGAGTTCCAAATTCATCTATCTATATAGGAGTGGACAAGGTGAAACCTAAAAGTAAAAACTGCTGCTGTAAACGAACACTTCAACCTAGAAAAACAAAATTTGGTGAGCCAAGTGGGATTTGTGTACTTGTCATTACCACCACGTATCATCAAGATTGGGTGAAAAAATATTTGCTCTTATTTCGGAAACTCGTAATCTCTTGGAAGCTTGGCATCCCCTTTCAATTATAGTGCTTTTCCACAGTCTCTGCTTAGGGCTACTTAAGGAGGAAGCAAATCATAGAGACAAAACTGAGAATTACTTTACGTTGTCAAGTTTCAAAGAGCTACTACCAACCATGTTGGATTTAGAGTTCCAAATTCATCTATCTATATAGGAGAGAAAAGAGGGAAACCTAAATATAAAAACGACTACTGAAGTCGAACGCTTCAACCTAGAATAACAAAATTTGGTGAGCCAAGTGGGATTTGTGTACTGATCATTACCACGAAGTATCATCAAGATTGGGTGAAAAAATATTTGCTGGTATTTCGGAAACTCGTTATTTCTTAGAAGCTTGGCAACCCCTCTCAATGAAAGTGCTTTTCCACAGTCTCTGCCTAGGGCTACTTGAAGAAAAAACAACCACAGAGACAAAACTGAGAACTACTTTATTTTGTCAAGTTTCAAATAGCTACTAGAAACCATTTGGTTTTAGAGTTCCAAATTCATCTATCTATATAGGAGAGAACAGAGGGAAACCTAAAAATATAAACTGCTACTGTAAACGAACGCTGCAACCTAGAAGAACAAAATTTGGTGAACCAAGTGGGATTGGTGTACTTGTCAATACCACCACGTATCATCCAGATTGGGTGAAAAAATATTTGCTGGTATTTTGGAAACTCGTTATTTCTTAGAAGCTTGGCAACCCCTTTCAATGAATGTGCTTTTCCACAGTCTCTGCTTAGGGCTACTTGAAGAGGAAACAAACCATAGAGACAAAACTGAGAACTGCTTTTTTTTGGTCAAGTTTCAAAGAGCTAGTACAAACTATGTTGGATTTAGAGTTCCAAATTCAGCTATCTATATAGGAGAGAACAGAGGGAAAAATAAAAATATAAACTGCTACTTTAAACGAACGCTTCAAACTAGAAGAACAAAATTTGGTGAGTCTAGTGGGATTTCTGTACCGATCATTACCACCAAGTATCATCAAGATTGGGTGAAAAAATATTTGCTGGTATTTCGAAAACTCATTATTTCTTAGAGGCTTGGCAACCCCTCTCAATGAAAGTACTTTTCCACAGTCTGTGCCTAGGGCTACTTGAAGAGAAACAAACCATAGAGACAAAACTGAGAACTACTTTATTTTGTCAAGTTTCAAAGAGCTACTACAAACCATGTTGGATTTAGAGTTCCAAATTCATCTATCTATATAGGAGAGAACAGAGGGAAACATAATATAAAAATTGCTACTGTAGACGAACGCTTAAAACTAGACGAACACAATTTGGTGAGCCAAGTGGGATTCATGTACTGATCATTACCACCAAGTATAATCAAGATTGTTTGAAAAACTATTTGCTGGTATTTCGGAAACTCGTTATTTCTTAGAACCTTGGCAACCCCTCTCAATGAAAGTGCTTTTCCACAGTCTGTGCCTAGGGCTACTTGAAGAGGAAACAAACCATAGAGACAAAATTGAGAACTACTTTATTTTATCAAGTTTCAAATAGTGACTACAAACCATGTTGGATTTAGAGTTCCAAATTCATCTATCTCTATAGGAGAGAACAATGTGAATCCTAAAATTAAAAACTGCTGCTGTAAACGAACAGTTCAACCCAGAAGAACAAAATTTGGTGAGCCAAGTGGGATTTGTGTACTTGTCATTACCACCACGTATCATCAAGATTGGGTGAAAAAATATTTGCTGGTATTTCAGAAACTCCTTATTTTTTGGAAGCTTGGCAACCCCTTTCAATGAAAGTGCTTTTCCACAGTCTGTGCCTAGGGCTACTTGAAGAGGAAACAAACCATAGAGACAAAACTGAGAACTACTGTATTTTGTCATGTTTCAAAGAGCTACTACAAACCATGATTTATTTAGAGTTCCAAATTCATGTATCTATATAAGAGAGAACAGAGTGAAACCTACATATAAAATCTGCTTCTCTAGACGAACGCTTCAACCTAGATGAACACAATTTTTTGAGCCAAGTGGGATTTGTTTACTGATCATTACCACCACGAATCATTAAGATTGGGTGAAAAAATATTTGCTGGTATTTCTGAAACTCGTAATCTCTTGGAAGCTTGGCATCCCCTTTCAATGAAAGAGCTTTTCCACAGTCTGTGATTAGGGCTACTTGAAAAGGAAACAAACCATAGAGACAAAACTGAGAACTACTTTATTTTGTCAAGTTTCAAAGAGCTACTACAAACGACGTTGGATTTAGAGTTGCAAATTCATCTATCTATATAAGAGAGAACAGAGTGAAACGTACATATAAATTCTGCTACTGTAGACGAACGCTTCAACCGAGAAGAAGACAATTTGGTGAGCCAAGTGGTTTCTGTGTACTGATCATTCCCACCAAGTATCATCAAGATTGGTTTAAAAAATATTTGCTGGTATTTTGGAAACTCTTTATTTCTTAGAAGCTTGGCAACCCCTCTCAATGAAAGTGCTTTTCCACAGTCTGTGCCTAGGAATAATTGAAGAGGAAACAAACCATAGAGACAAAACTGAGAACTACTTTATTTGGTCAAGTTTCAAAGAGCTACTACAAACCATGTTGGATTTAGAGTTCCAAATTCATCTATCTATATAGGAGAGAACAGAGGGAAACATAATATAAAAATTGCTACTGTAGACAAACGCTTAAAACTAGAAGAACACAATTTGGTGAGCCAAGTGGGATTTATGTACTGATCATTAACACCAAGTATCATCAAGATTGGGTGAAAAAATATTTCCTGGTATTTCGAAAACTCGTTATTTCTTAGAAGCTTGGCAACCCCTGTCCATGAAAGTGCTTTTCCACAGTCTGTCCCTAGGGCTACTTGAAGAGGAAACAAACCATAGAGACAAAACTGAGAACTCCTTCAGTTTGTCAAGTTTCAAAGTGGTACTACAAACCATGTTGGATTTAGAGTTCCAAATTCATCTATCTATATAGGAGAGAACAGATTGAAACTTAAATATAAAAACTGCTACTGTAGACGAACGCTTCAACTTAGATGAACAAAATTGGGTGAGCCAAGTGGGATTTGTGTACTTGTCATTACCACCACGTATCATCACGATTGGGTGAAAAAATGTTTGCTGGTATTTCGGAAACTCGTAATTTCTTGGAAGCCTGGCAACCCCTCGCAATGAAAGTGCTTTTCCACAGTCTTTGGTAAGGGCTACTTGAAGAGAAAACAAACCATAGATACAAAACTGAGAACTAATTTTTTTGGCAAGTTTCAAAGAACTACTACAAACCATGTTGGATTTAGAGTTCCAAATTCATCTATCTATATAGGAGAGAACAGAGGGAAACCTAAATATAAAAACTGCTACTGTAGATAAACGCTTCAACCTAGAAGAACCCAATTTTGTGAGCCAAGTGGGATTTATGTACTGATCATTACCACCAACTATCATCAAGATTGGGTGAAAAAATATTTGCTGGTATTTCGGAAACTCGTTATTTCTTAGAAGCTTGGCAACCCCTCTCAATGAAAGTGCTTTTCCACAGTATGTGCCTAGGGCTACTTGAAGAGGAGAGAAACCATAGAGACAAAACTGAGAACTCCTTTATTTTGTCAAGTTTCCAAGAGCTACTACAAACCATGTTGGATTTAGAGTTCCAAATTTATCTATCTATATAGGAGAGAACAGAGTGAAACCTAAAAATAAAGACTGCAAGTGTAAATGAACGCTTCAACCTAGAAGAACAAAATTTGGTAAGCCAAGTGGGATTTCTGTACTGATCATTACCACCAAGTATCATCAAGATTGGGTGAAAAAATATTTGCTGGTACTTCGGAAACTCGTTATTTCATAGAAGCTTGGCAACCCCTCTCAATGAAAGTGCTTTTCCACAGTCTGTGCCTAGGGCTACTTGAAGAGGAAATAAATCATAGAGACAAAACTGACAACTACTTTATTTTGTCAGGTTTCAAAGAGCTACTACAAACCATGTTGGGTTTAGAGTTCCAAATTCATCTATCTATATAGGAGAGAACAGAGGAAAACCTAAAACTAAAAACTGCTACAGTAAATGAACGCTTCAACCTAGAAGAACAAAATTTGGTGAGCCAAGTGGGATTTGTGTACCGATCATTACCACCACGTATCAACAAGATTGAGTGAAAAAATATTTGCTGGTATTTCGGAAACTCGTAATTTCTTGGAAGCTTGGCAACTCCTTTCAATGAAAGTGCTTTTACACAGTCTCTGCTTAGCGCTACTTGAAGAGGAAACAAATCATAAAGACAAAACTGAGAACCATTTTTTTTTCAAGTTTCAAAGAGATACTACAAACCATGTTGGATTTAGAGTTCCAAATTCAGCTATATCTATATAGGAGAGAACAGAGTGAAACCTAAATATAAAAACTGCTACTGTAGACGAACGCTTCAACCAAGAAGAACAAAATTTTGTGAGCCATGTGGGATTTGTGTACTTGTCATTACCACCACGTATCATCAAGATTGGGTGAAAAAATATTTGCTGGTATTTCGGAAACTCGTTATTTCTAAGAAGCTTGGGAACCCCTTTCAATGAAAGTGCTTTTCCACAGTCTCTGCTTAGGGCTACTTGAAGAGGAATCAAATCATAGAGACAAAACTGAGAACTACTTTTTTTTTGTAAAGATTCAAAAAGCTACTAGAAACCATGTTGGATTAGAGTTCCAAATTCATCTATCTACATAGGAGAGAAAAGAGTGAAACCTAAACATAAAAACTGCTACTGTAGACGAACGCTTCAACCTAGAAGAACAAAATGTGGTGAGCCAAGTGGGATTTGTGTACCGATCATTACCACCAGCTATCATCCAGATTGGGTGAAAAAATATTTGCTGGTATTTCGGAAACTCGTAATTTCTTGGAAGCTTGGCAACCCCTTTCAATGAAAGTGCTTTTCCACAGTCTCTGCTTAGGGATACTTGAAGAGGAACTAACCATAGAGACAAACTGAGAACTACTCTTTTTTTCAAGTTTCAAAGAGCGACTACAAACAATGTTGGATTTAGAGTTCCAATTCATCTATCTATATATGAGAGAACAGAGGGAAACATAAAAATATAAACTGCTACTGTAAACGAACGCTTCAACCTAGAAGAACAAAATTTGTGAGTCACCTGGGATTTGTGCACTGATCATTACCACCAAGTATCATCAAGATTGGGTGAAATAATATTTGCTGGTATTTCGGAAACTCGTTATTTCTTGGAAGCTTGGCAACCCCTTTCAATGAAAGTGCTTTTCCACAGTCTCTGCTTAGGGCTACTTGAAGAGGAAACAAACCATAGAGACAAAACTGAGAACTACTTTTTTTCTGTCAAGTTTCAAAGAGCGAATACAAACCATGTTGGATTTAGAGTTCCAAATTCATCTATCTATATAGAGAGAACAGAGTGAAACCTAAATATAAAAACGACTACTGTAGACGAACGATTCAACCTAGAAGAACAAAATTTGGTGAGCCAAGTGGGATATGTGTACTGATCATTACGACCAAGTATCATCAAGATTGGTAGAAAAAATATTTGCTGGTATTTCGGAAACTCGTAATTTCTTGGAAGCTTGGCATCCCCTTTCAATGAAAGTGCTTTTCCCCAGTCTCTGCGTAGTGCTACTTGAAGACGAAACAAATCATAGAGACAAAACTGAGAACTACTTTTTATTGTCAAGTTTCAAAGAGCTAATACAAACCATGTTGAATTTAGAGTTCCAAATTCATCTATCTATATAGGAGAGAACAGAAGGTAACCTAAAAATATAAACTGCTACTGTAAACGAACGCTTCAACCTAGAAGAACAAAATTTGTTGACCCCAGTGGGATTTGTGTTCTGATTATTCCCACCAAGTATCATCACGATTGGGTGAAAAAGTATATGCTGGTATTTCGGAAACTCGTTATTTCTTGAAAGCTTGGCAACCCCTTTCAATGAAAGTGCTTTTCCACAGTCTGTGCTTAGGCTACTTGAAAAGGAAACAAACCATAGAGACAAAACTGAGAACTACTTTATTATGCCAAGTTTCAAAGAGCTACTACAAACGACGTTGGATTTAGAGTTCCAAATTCATATATCTATATAGGAGAGAACAGAGTGAAACATAATATAAAAATTGCTACTGTAGACGAACGGTTAAAACTAGAACACAATTTGGTGAGCAAAGTGGGATTTATGTACTGATCATTACCACCAAGAATCATCAAGATTGGGTGAAAAAACTATTTGCTGGTATTTCAAAAACTCGTTATTTCTTAGAAGCTTGGCAATCCCTCTCCATGAAAGTGCTTTTCCACAGTCTGTGTCTAGGGCTACTTGAAGAGGAAACAAACCATAGAGACAAAACTGAGAAACCCCTATAGTTTGTCAAGTTTCAAAGTGCTACTACAAACCATGTTGGATTTAGAGTTCCAAATTCATCTATCTATATAGGAGAGAACAGATTGAAACCTAAATATAAAAACTGCTACTGTAGACGAACGCTTCAACCTAGATGAACAAAATTTGGTGACCCAAGTGGGAGTTGTGTACTTCTCATACCACCACGTATCATCAAGTTTGGGTGAAAAAATGTTTGCTGGTATTTCGGAAACTCGTAATTTCTTGGAAGCCTGGCAACCCTCTCAATGAAAGTGCTTTTCCACAGTCTCTGCTTAGGGCTACTTGAAGAGGAAACAAACCATAGAGACAAAACTGAGAACTAATTTTTTTGGCAAGTTTCAAAGAGCTACTAAAAACCATGTTGGATTTAGTGTTCCAAATTCATCTATCTATATAGGAGAGAACAGAGGGAAACCTAAATATAAAAACTGCTACTGTAGACGAACACTTCAACCTAGAAGAACAAATTTGGTGAGCCAGGTGTTATTTGTGTACTGATCATTACCACCAAGTATCATCAAGATTGGGTGAAAAAATATTTGCTGGTACTTCGGAAACTAGTTATTTCTTAGAAGCTTGGCAACCCCTCCCAATGAAAGTGCTTTTCCACAGTCTGTGCGTAGGGCTACTTGAAGAGGAAACAACCATAGGGACAAAACTGAGATTCCTTTATTTTGCCAAGTTTCAAAGAGCTACTACAAACCATGTTGGATTTAGAGTTCCAAATTCAAATATCTATATATAAAAGAGGACAGAGTGAAACCTAAATATAAAAACTGGTACTGTAGATGAACGCTTCAACCTAGAAGAACAAAATTTTGGTGAGCCAAGTGGGATTTGAGTACTGATCATTACCACCAAGTATCATCAAGTTTGGGTGAAAAAATATTTCCTGTTTTTTCAGAAACTCGTTATTTCTTAGAAGCTTGGCAACCCCTCTCAATGAAAGTGGTTTTCCACAGTCTGTGCCTAGGGCTACTTGAAGAGGGAACAAAGCATAGAGACAAAACTGAGAACTACTCATTTTGTCAAGTTTAAAAGAGCTACTACAAAACATGTTGGATTTAGAGTTCCAAATTTATCTATCTATATAGGAGAGAACAGAGTGAAACCTGAATATAAAAACTGCTACTGTAGACGAACGCTTAAACCTAGAAGAACAGAATATGGTGAGCCAAGTGGGATTTCTGTCCTGATCATTACCACCAAGTATCATCAAGATTGGGTGAAAAAATATTTGCTGGTATTTCGGAAACTCGTTATTTCTTAGAAGCTTGGCAACCCCTCACAATGAAAGTGCTTTTCCACTGTCTGTGCCTAGGGCTACTTGAAGAGGAAATAAATCATAGAGACAAAACTGAGAACTCCTTTATTTTGTCAAGTTTCAAATAGCTACTACAAACCATGTTGGATTAAGAGTTCCAAATTCATCTATCTATATAGGAGAGAACAGAGTGAAACCTAAATATAAAAACTGCTACTGTAGACGAACGCTTCAAACTAGAAGAAGAAAATTTGGTGAGCCAAGTGGGATTTGTGTACTTGTCATTACCAAGACGTATCATCAACTTTGTGTGAAAAATATTTGCCGGTATTTCGGTAACGCGTAATTTCTTGGAAGCTTGGAAACCCCTTTCAATGAAAGTGCTTTTCCACAGTCATTGCTTAGGGCTACTTGAAGAGGAAACAAACCATAGAGACAAAACTAAGAACTACTTTATTTGGTCAAGTTTCAAAGAGCTACTACAAACGACGTGGGATTTAGAGTTCCAAATTCATCTATCTATATAAGAGAGAACAGAGTGAAACCTAAAAATAAAAACTGCAACTGTAAACGAACGCTTCAACCTAGAAGAACACAATTTGGTGAGCCAAGTGGTTTTTGTGTACTGATCATTACCACCAAGTATCATTAAGACTGGGTGAAAAAATATTTGCTGGTATTTCGGAAACTCGTTATTTCTTAGAAGCCTGACAACCCCTCTCAATGAAAGTGCTTTTCCACAGTCTGTGCCTAGGGCTACATGAAGAGGAAACAAACCATAGAGACAAAACTGAGAACTGCTTTATTTTGCCAAGTTTCAAAGAGCTACTACAAACCATGTTGGATTTAGAGTTCCAAATTCATCTATCTATATAGGAGAGAACAGAGTGAAACCTAAATATAAAAATTCCTAATGTAGACGAACGCTTAAAACTAGAAGAACACAATTTGGTGAGCCAAGTGGGATTTATGTACTGATCATTACCACCAACTATCATCAAGATTGGGTGAAAAAATATTTGCTGGTATTTCGGAAACTCGTTATTTCTTGAAGCTGGGCAACCCCTCTCAATGAAAGTGCTTTTCCACAGTCTGTGCTTAAGGCTACTTGAAGAAGAGAGAAACCATAGAGACAAAACTGAGAACTCCTTTATTTTGTCAAGTTTCCAAGAACTACTACACACCATGTTGGATTTAGGGTTCCAAATTCATCTATCTATATAGGAGAGAACAGAGTGAAACCTAAAAATAAAAACTGCAACTGTAGACGAACGCTTCAAACTAGAAGAAGAAAATTTGGTGAGCCAAGTGGGATTTGTGTACTTGTCATTACCAAGACGTATCATCAACTTTGTGTGAAAAAATATTTGCCGGTACTTCGGAAACGCGTAATTTTGGAAGCTTGGCAACCCTTTCAATGAAAGTGCTTTTCCACAGTCATTGCTTAGGGCTACTTGAAGAGGAAACAAACCATAGAGACACAACTGAGAACTACTTTATTTGGTCAAGTTTCAAAGAGCTACTACAAACGACGTGGGATTTAGAGTTCCAAATTCATCTATCTATATAAGAGAGAACAGAGTGAAACCGACATATAAAATCTGCTACTGTAGACGAACCCTTCAACATAGAAGAACACAATTTGGTGAGCCAAGTGGTTTTTGTGTACTGATCATTACCACCAAGGATCATTAAGATTGGGTGAAGAAAATTGGCTGGTATTTCGGAAACTCGTTATTTCTTAGAAGCTTGACAACCCCTTTCAATGAAAGGGCTTTTCCACAGTCTGTGCCTAGGGCTACATGAAGCGGAAACAAACCATAGAGACAAAACTGAGAACTGCTTTATTTTGTCAAGTTTCAAACAGCTACTACAAACCATGTTGGATTTAGAGTTCCAAATTCATCTATCCATATAGGAGATAACAGAGGGATACTGAAAAATATAAACTGCTACTGTAAATTGTAAACAAACGCTTCAACCTAGAAGAACAAAATTTGGTTAGCCCAGTGGGATTTGTGTACTGATTATTACCACTAAGTATCATCAAGATTGGGTGAAAAAGTATTTGCTTGTATTTCGGAAACTCGTTATTTCTTGGAGCTTGGCAACCCCTTTCAATGAAAGTGCTTTTCCACAGTCTGTGCCTAGGGCTACTTGAAAAGGAAACAAACCATAGAGACAAAACTGAGAACTACTTTAATTGGTCAAGTGTCAAAGAGCTACTACAAACGACGTTGGATTTAGAGTTCCAAATTCATCTATCTATATAAGAGAGAACAGAGTGAAACGTACATATAAAATCTGCTACTGTAGACGAACGCTTCACACTAGAAGAACACAATTTGGTGAGCCAAGTGGTTTTGTGTACTTATCATTACCACCAAGTATCATCAAGATTGGGTGAAAAATTATTTGCTGGTATTTCGGAAACTCGTTATTTCTTAGAAGCTTGGCAACCCCTCTCAATGAAAGTGCTTTTCCACAGTCTGTGCCTAGAAGAGGAAACAAACCATAGAGACGAAACTGAAAAGTACTTTATTTGGTCAAGTATCCAAGAGCTACTACAAACCATGTTGGATTTAGAGTTCCAAATTCATCTATCTATATAGGAGACAACAGAGTGAAACCTAAATATAAAAACTGCTACTGTAGATGAATGCTTCAACCTAGAAGAACAAATTTTGGTGAGCCAAGTGGGATTTTTGTACTGATCATATCCACCATGTTCATCAAATTTGGGTGAAAAAATATTTCCGGTTTTTTCAGAAACTCGTTATTTCTTAGAAGCTTGGCATCCCCTGTAATGAAAGTGCTTTTCCACAGTCTGTGCCTAGGGCTACTTGAAGAGGAAACAAACCATACAGACAAAACTGAGAACTACTTTATTTTGTCAAGTTTCAAAGAGCTACTACAAACCATGTTGGATTTAGAGTTCAAAATTCATCTATCTATATAGGAGAGGACAGAGTGAAACCTAAAAGTAAAAACTGCTGCTGTAAACGAACACTTCAACCTAGAAAAACAAAATTTGGTGAGCCAAGTGTGATTGTGTACTTGTCATTACCACCACGTATCATCAAGATTGGGTGAAAAAATAATTGCTGGTATTTCAGAAACTCGTTATTTCTTGGAAACTTGTCAACCCCTTTCAATGAAAGTGTTTTTCCACAGTCTGTGCCTAGGGCTACTTGAAGTGGAAACAAACCATATAGACAAAACTGATAACTACTTTATTTTGTCAAGTTTCAAAGAGCTACTACAAACCATGTTGGATTTAGAGTTCCAAATTGATCTATCTATCTAAGAGAGAACAGAGTGAAACCTACATATAAAAACTTCTACTGTAGACGAACGCTTAAAAGTAGAAGAACACAACTTGGTGAGCCAAGTGGGATTTGTGTACTTGTCATTACCACCACGTATCATCAAGATTGGGTGAAAAAATATTTCCTGGTATTTCGGAAACTTGTTATTTCTTGGGAGCTTAGCAACCCCTCTCAATGAAAGTGCTTTTCCACAGTCTGTGCCTAGGGCTACTTGAAGAGGAAACAAACCATAAAGACAAAATTGAGAACTACTTTATTTGGTCAAGTTTCAAAGAGCTACTACAAACCATGTTGGAATTAAAGTTCCAAATTCATCTATCTATATAGGATAGAACAGAGTGAAAACATAATATAAAAATTGCTACTGTAGACGAACGCTTAATAGTAGAAGAACACAATTTGGAGAGCCAAGTGGGATTTGTGTACTTGTCATTACCACCATATATCATCAAGTTTGGGTGAAAAAATATTTCCTGTTTTTTCAGAAACTCGTTATTTCTTGGAAGCTTGGCAACCCGTTTCAATGAAAGTGCTTTTCCACAGTCTGTGCCTAGGGCTCCTTGAAGAGGAAACAAACCATAGAGACAAAACTTAGAACTACTTTATTTTGTCATGTTTCAAAGAGCTACTACAAACCATGTTGGATTTAGAGTTCCAAATTGATCTATCTATATGAGAGAACAGAGTGAAACCTACATATAAAAACTGCTAATGTAGACGAACGCTTCAACCTACAAGAACACAATTTGGTGAGCCAACTGGGATTTGTTTACTGATCATTACCACCACGTATCATCAAGATTGGGTGAAAAAATATTTGCTGGTATTTCGGAAACTCGTAATCACTTCGAAGCTTGGCATCCCCTTTCAATGAAAGTGCTTTTCCACAGTATCTCCTTTGGGCTAATTGAAGACGAAACAAGTCATAGAGACAATACTGAGAACTCCTTTATTTTGTCAAGTTTCTAAGAGCTACTACAAACCATGTTGGATTTAGAGTTCCAAATTCATCTATCCATATAGGAGAGAACAGAGGGAAACCTAAAAATATAAACTGCTACTGTAAACGAACGCTTCAACTTAGAAGAACAAAATATGGTAAGCCCAGTGGGATTTGTGTACTGATTATTAACACCAAGTATCATCAAGATTGGGTGAAAAAGTATGTGCTTGTATTTCGGAAACTAGTTATTTCTTGGAAGCTTGACAACCCCTTTCAATGAAAGTGCTTTTCCACAGTCTGTGCCTAGGGCTACTTGAAAAGGAAACAAAACATAGAGACAAAAATGAGAACTACTTTATTTTGTCAAGTTTCAAAGAGCTACTACAAACCATGTTGGATTTAGAGTTCCAAATTCATCTATCTATATAAGAGAGAACAGAGTGAAACGTACATATAAAATCTGCTTCTGTAGACGAACGCTTCAACCTAGAAGAACACAATTTGGTGAGCCAAGTTGTTTTGTGTACTGATCATTACCACCAAGTATCATCAAGATTGGGTGAAAAAATATTTGCTGGTATTTCGGAAACTCGTTATTTCTTAGAAGTTTGGCAACCTCTCTCAATGAAAGTGCTTTTCCACAGTCTGTGCCTAGGGCTACTTGAAGAGGAAACAAACCATAGAGACAAAACTGAAAAGTTCTTTATTTGGACAAGTTTCAAAGAGCTACTACAAACCATGTTGGATTTAGAGTTCCAAATTCATCTATCTATATAGGAGAAAACAGAGTGAAACCTAAAAATAAAAACTGCAACTGTAAACGAACGCTTCAACCTAGAAGAACAAAATTTGGTGAGCCAAGTGGGATTTGTGTACTGATCATTACCACCAAGTATCATCAAGATTGGGTGAAAAAATATTTGCTGGTACTTCGGAAACTCGTTATTTCATTGAAGCTTGGCAACCCCTCTCAATGAAATTGCTTTTCCACAGTCTCTGCTTAGGGCTACTTGAAGACGAAACAAACCATAGAGAGAAAACAGAGAAATAATTTATTTTTTCAAGGTTCAAAGAGCTTCTACAAACCATGTTGGATTTAGAGTTCCAAATTCATCTATCTATATGGGAGAGAACAGAGTGAAACCTAAATATCAAAACTGCTACTGTAGACGAACGCTTCAACCTAGAAGAACAAAATTAGGTGAGCCAAGTGGGATTTGTGTACTTGTCATTACCACCAAGTATCATCAGGATTGGGTGAAAAAAATATTTGCTGGTATTTCGGAAACTCGTTATTTCTTAGAAGCTTGGCAACCCCTCTCAATGAAAGTGCTTTTCCACAGTCTGTGCCTAGGGCTACTTGAAGAGGAAACAAGCCATAGAGACAAAACTGAGAACTACTATTTTTTGGTCAAGTTTCTAAGAGCGACTACAAACCATGTTGGATTTAGAGTTCCAAACTCATCTATCTATATAGGAGAGAACAGAGGGAAACCTAAATATAAAAACGACTAGTGTACATGAACTCTTCAACCTAGAAGAACAGAATTTGGTGAGCCAAGTGGGATTTGTGCACTGATCATTACCACCAAGTATCTTCAAGATTGGGTGAAAAAATATTTGCTGGTATTTCGGAAACTCGTTATTTCTTGGAAGCTTGGCAACCCCTTTCAATGAAAGTGCTTTTCCAAAGTCTATGCTTAGGAATACTTGAAGAGGAAACAAACCATACAGACAAAACTGAGAACTACTTTTTTTTTCTCAAGTTTCAAGAGCGACTACAAACCATGTTGGATTTAGAGTTCCAAATTCATCTATCTATATAGGAGAGAACAGAGGGAAACATAAAAATATAAAATGCTACTGTAAACGAACGCTTCAACCTAGAAGAACAAAATTTGGTGAGTCATGTGGGATTTGTGTACAGATCATTACCACCAAGTACCATCAAGATTGGGTGAAACAATATTTGCCGGTATTTCGAAAACTCGTTATTTCTTGGAAGCTTGGCAACCCCTTTCAATGAAAGTGCTTTTCCAGAGTCTCTGCTTAGGGCTACTTGAAGAGGAAACGAATTATAGAGACAAAACTGAGAACTCCTTTATTTTGTCAAGTTTTAAAGAGCTACTACAAACCATGTTGGATTTAGAGTTCCAAATTCATCTATCTACGTAGGAGAGAACAGAGTGAAACCTAGACATAAAAACTGCTACTGTAGACGAACGCATTCAAGTTAGAAATACAAAATTTGGTGAGCCAAGTGGGATTTGTGTACTGATCATTACCACCAAGTATCCTCAATATTGGGTGAAAAAATATTTGCTGTTATTTCGGAAACTCGTTATTTCTTATAAGTTTGGCAACCACTCTCAATGAAAGTGCTTTTCACAGTCTGTGCCTAGGGCTACTTGAATAGAAAACAAACCATAGAGACAAAACTGAGAACTCCTTTATTTTGTAAAGTTTCAAAGAGCTACTACAAACCATGTTGGATTTATAGTTGCAAATTCATCTATCTATATAGTAGAGAACAGAGCGAAACCTAATATAAAAACGACTACTGTAGACGAACGCTTCAACCAAAAAGAACAACATTTGGTGAGTCAAGTGGGATTTGTGTACTGATAATTACCACCAAGTATCATCAAGATTGGGTGAAAAAATATATTTTTGGTATTTCAGAAACTCGTAATTTCTTGGAAGCTTGGCAACCCCTTTCAATGAAAGTGCTTTTCCACAGTCTGTGCCTAGGGTTAATTGACGAGGAAACAAACCATAGAGACAAAACTTAGAACTCCTTTATTTTGTCAAGTTTCAAAGAGCTACTAGAAACCATGTTGCATTTAGAGTTCCAAATTCTTCTATCTATATAGGAGAGAACAGAGTGAAACCTAAAAATAAAAACTGCTACTGTAAACGAACGCTTCAACCTAGAAAAACAAAATTTCTGAGTCAAGTGGGATTTGTGTACCGATCATTACCACCAAGTATCATCAAGATTGGGTGAAAAAATATTTGCTGGTATTTCGGAAACTCGTTATTACTTGGAAGCTTGGCAACCCCTTTCAATAAAATTGCTTTTCCAGAGTCTCTGCTTAGGGCTACTTGAAGAGGAAACAAACCACAAAGACAAAAGTGAGAACTCCTTTATTTTGTCAAGTTTCAAAGAGCGACTACAAACCATGTTGGATTTAGAGTTCCAAATTCATCTATCTGTATAGGAGAGAGCAGAGGGAAACCTAAATATAAAAACGACTAGTGTAAACGAACGCTTCAAACTATAAGAACAAAATTTGGTGAGCCAAATGGGATTTGTGTACTGATCATTACCACCAAGTATCATCAAGATTGGGTGAAAAAATATTTGCTGGTATTTCGGAAACTCGTTATTTCTTAGAAGCTTTCCAACCCCACTCAATGAAAGTGCTTTTGCACAGTCTGTGCCTAGGGCTATTTGCAGAGGAAACAAACCATACAGACAAAACTGAGAACTCCTTTATTTTGTCAAGTTTCAAAGAGCTACTACAAACCATGTAGGATTAAGAGTTTCAAATTCATCTATCTATATAGGAGAGAAAAGAGGAAAACCTAAAAATAAAAACTGCTACTGTACACGAACGCTTCAAACTAGAAGAACAAAATTTGGTGAGCCATGTGGGATTTTTTTACTGATCATTACCACCAAGTGTCATCAAGGTTGGGTTAAAAAAAATATCTGCTTGTATTTCGGAAACTCGTTATTTCTTAGAAGCTAGGCAACCCCACTCAATGAAAGTGTTTTTCCACAGTCTGTGCCTTGGGCTACTTGAAGAGGAAACAAACCATAGAGACAAAACTGAGAACTCCTTTATTTTGTCAAGTTTCAAAGAGCTACTACAAACCATGTTGGATTTAGAGTTCCAAATTCATCCATCTATATAGGAGAGAACAGAGGGAAACCTAAATATAAATACTGCGACTGCAGAAGAACCCTTAAACCTAGAAGAACAAAATTTCGCGAGGCAAGTGGGATTTGTGTGCTGATCATTACCACCACGTATCATCAAGATTGGGTGAAAAAAATATTTGCTGGTATTTCGGAAACTCGTAATTTCTTGGAAGCTTGGCAACCCCTTTCAATGAAAGTACTCTTCCACAGTCTCTGCTTAGGGCTACTTGAAGAGAAAACAAACCATAGAGACCAAACTTAGAACTACTTTTTTTTGTCAAGTTTCAAAGAGCTACTACAAACCATGTTGGATTTAGAGTTCCAAATTCATCTATCTATATAAGAGAGAACAGAGGAAAACCTAAAAATATAAACTGCTACTGTAAGGGAACGCTTCAAACTAGAAGAACAAAATTTGGTGAGTCAAGTGGGATTTGTGCACCGAACATTACCAACATGTATCATCAAGATTGGGTGAAAAAATATTTGCTGGTATTTTGGAAACTCGTTATTTCTTGGAAGCTTGGCAACCCCTTTCAATGAAAGTGCTTTTCCAAAGTCTATGCTTAGGGCTACTTGAAGAGGAAACAAACCAAACAGACAAAACTGAGAACTACTTTTTTTTTTCTCAAGTTTCAAGAGCGACTACAAACCATGTTGGATTTAGAGTTCCAAATTCATCTATCTATATAGGAGAGAACAGAGGGAAACATAAAAATATAAAATGCTACTGTAAAAGAACGCTTCAACCTAGAAGAACAAAATTTGGTGAGTCATGTGGGATTTGTGTACAGATCATTACCACCAAGTATCATCAAGATTGGGTGAAACAATATTTGCCGGTATTTCGAAAACTCCTTATTTCTTGGAAGCTTGGCAACCCCTTTAAATGAAAGTGCTTTTCCAGAGTCTCTGCTTAGGGCTACTTGAAGAGGAAACGAATTATAGAGACAAAACTGAGAACTCCTTTATTTGTCAAGTTTCAAAGAGCTACTACAAACCATGTTGGATTTAGAGTTCCAAATTCATCTATCTTCGTAGGAGAGAACAGAGTGAAACCTAGACATAAAAACTGCTACTGTAGACGAACGCATTCAAATTAGAAATACAAAATTTGGTGAGCCAAGTGGGATTTGTGTACTGATCATTACCACCAAGTATCCTCAATATTGGGTGAAAAAATATTTGCTGTTATTTCGGAAACTCGTTATTTCTTATAAGTTTGGCAACCACTCTCAATGAAAGTGCTTTTTCACATTCTGTGCCTAGGGCTACTTGAATAGAAAACAAACCATAGAGACAAAACTGAGAACTCCTTTATTTTGTCAAGTTTCAAAGAGCTACTACAAACCATGTTGGATTTATAGTTCCAAATTCATCTATCTATATAGTAGAGAACAGAGCGAAACCTAAATATAAAAACGACTACTGTAGACGAACGCTTCAACCAAGAAGAACAACATTTGGTGAGTCAAGTGGGATTTGTGTACTGATCATTACCACCAAGTATCATCAAGATTGGGTGAAAAAATATATTTTTGGTATTTCGGAAACTCGTAATTTCTTGGAAGCTTGGCAACCCCTTTCAATGAAAGTGGTTTTCCACAGTCTCTGCTTAGGGCTACTTGAAGAGGAAACGAATTATAGAGACAAAACTGAGAATTCCTTTATTTTGTCAAGTTTCAAAGAGGTACTACAAACCATGTTGTATTTAGAGTTCCAAATTCATCTATCTATATAGGAGAGAACAGAGGGAAACCTAAATATAAAAACTGCTACTCTAAACTAACGCTTCAACCTATAAGAACAAAATCTGGTGAGCCAAGTGGGATTTGTGTACCGATCATTACCACCACGTATCATCAAGATTGGGTGAAAAAATATTTGCTGCTATTTCGGAAACTCGTTATTTCTTAGAAGCTTGGCAACCCCTCTCAATGAAAGTGCTTTTCCACAGTCTGTGCCTAGGGTTATTTGACGAGGAAACAAACCATAGAGACAAAACTTAGAACTCCTTTATTTTCTCAAGTTTCAAAGAGCTACTAGAAACCATGTTGCATTTAGAGTTCCAAATTCATCTATCTACATAGGAGAGAACAGAGGGAAACCTAAATATAAAAACCACTAGTGTAGATGAACGCTTCAACCAAGAAGAACAAAATTCGGTGAGCCAAGTAGGATTTGTGAACCGATCATTACCACCAAGTATTATCAAGATTGGGTGAAAATATATTTGCTGGTATATCGGAAACTCGTTATTTCTTGAAAGCTTGGCAACCCCTTTCAATGAAATTGCTTTTCCACAGTCTCTATTTAGGTCTACTTGAAGAGGAAACAAACCATAGAGACAAAACTGAGAAATAATTTATTTTGTCAAGTTTCAAAGAACTACTATATACCATGTAGGATTTAGAGTTCCAAATTCATCTATCTACATAGCAGAGAACATAGTGAAACCTAAACATAAAAACTGCTACTGTAGACGAACGCTTCAACCTAGAAATACAAAATTTGGTGAGCCAAGTGGGATTTGTGTACTGATCATTACCTCCAAGTACCCTCAAGATTCGGTGAAAAAATATTTCCTGTTATTTCGGAAACTCGTTATTTCTTATAAGTTTGGCAACCACTCTCAATGAAAGTGCTTTGTCACATTCTGTGCCTAGGGCTACTTGAATAGGAAACAAACCATAGAGAGAAAACTGAGAACTCCTTTTTTTTGTCAAGTTTCAAAGAGCTACTACAAACCATGTTGGATTTAGAGTTCCAAAATCATCTATCTATATAGGAGAGAACAGAGGGAAACCTAAAAATAAAAACTGCTACTGTAAACTAACGCTTCAACCTAGAAGAACAAAATTTGGTGAGCCAAGTAGGATTTGTATACCGATCAATACCACAAATTATCATCAAGATTGGGTGAAAAAATATTTGCTGGTATTTCGGAAAATCGTAATTTCTTGGAAGCTTGGCAACCCCATTCAATGAAACTGCTTTTCCACAGTCTCTGCTTAGGGATACTTGAAGAGGAAACACACCATAGAGACAAAACTGAGAACTACTTTTTTTTTCAAATTTCAAAGAGCGACTACAAACCATGTTGGATTTAGAGTTCCAAATTCATCTTTCTATATCGGAGAGAACAGAGGGAAACCTAAATATAAAAATGACTACTGTAGAAGATCGCTTCAACCTAGAAGAACAAAATTTGGTGAGCCAAGTGGGATTTGTGTACTGATCATTACCACCAAGTATCATCAAGATTGGGTGAAAAAATATTTCCTGGTATTACGGAAACTCGTAATTTCTTGGAAGCTTGGCAACCCCTTTCAATGAAAGTGCTTTTCCACAGTCTCTGCTTAGGGCTACTTGAAGACGAAACAAACCATAGAGAGAAAACAGAGAAATAATTTATTTTCTCAAGTTTCAAAGAGCTTCTACAAACCATGTTGGATTTAGAGTTCCAAATTCATCTATCTATATGGGAGAGAAGAGAGTGAAACCTAAATATCAAAACTGCTACTGTAGACGAACACTTAAACCTAGAAGAACAAAATTTGGTGAGCCAAGTGGGATTTGTGTACTTGTCATTACCACCAAGTATCATCAGGATTGGGTGAAAAAAATATTTGCTGGTATTTCGGAAACTCGTTATTTCTTAGAAGCTTGGCAACCCCTCTCAAGGAAAGTGCTTTTCCACAGTCTGTGCCTAGGGCTACTTGAAGAGGAAACAAGCCATAGAGACAAAACTGAGAACTACTATTTTTTGGTCAAGTTTCAAGAGCGACTACAAACCATGTTGGATTTAGAGTTCCAAATTCATCTATCTATATAGGAGAGAACAGAGGGAAACATAAAA
Source organism: Callospermophilus lateralis (assembly GCF_048772815.1). Lineage (NCBI taxonomy): Eukaryota > Metazoa > Chordata > Mammalia > Rodentia > Sciuridae > Callospermophilus > Callospermophilus lateralis. The sequence continues at coordinate 307,052 of NW_027512696.1, forward strand.
ATATAAAATGCTACTGTAAACGAACGCTTCAAACTAGAAGAACAAAATTTGGTGAGTCATGTGGGATTTGTGTACAGATCATTACCACCAAGTATCATCAAGATTGGGTGAAAAAATATTTGCCGGTATTTCGAAAACTCGTTATTTCTTGGAAGCTTGGCAACCCCTTTAAATGAAAGTGCTTTTCCAGAGTCTCTGCTTAGGGCTACTTGAAGAGGAAACGAATTATAGAGACAAAACTGAGAACTCCTTTATTTTGTCAAGTTTCAAAGAGCTACTACAAACCATGTTGGATTTAGAGTTCCAAATTCATCTATCTACGTAGGAGAGAACAGAGTGAAACCTAAACATAAAAACTGCTACTGTAGACGAACGCATTCAAATTAGAAATACCAAATTTGGTGAACCAAGTGGGATTTGTGTACTGATCATTAACACCAAGTATCCTCAATATTGGGTGAAAAAAATATTTGCTGTTATTTCGGAAACTCGTTATTTCTTATAAGTTTGGCAACCACTCTCAATGAAAGTGCTTTTTCACAGTCTGTGCCTAGGGCTACTTGAATAAAAACAAACCATAGAGACAAAACTGAGAACTCCTTTATTTTGTAAAGTTTCAAAGAGCTACTGCAAACCATGTTGGATTTATAGTTCCAAATTCATCTATCTATAGAGTAGAGAACAGAGCGAAACCTAAATATAAAAACGACTACTGTAGACGAACGCTTCAACCAAGAAGAACAACATTTGGTGAGTCAAGTGGGATTTGTGTACTGATCATTACCACCAAGTATCATCAAGATTGGGTGAAAAAATATTTGCTGGTATTTCGGAAACTCGTAATTTCTTGGAAGCTTGGCAACCCCTTTCAATGACAGTGTTTTCCACAGTCTCTGCTTAGGGCTACTTTAAGAGGAAACGAATTATAGAGACAAAACTGAGAACTCCTTTATTTTGTCAAGTTTCAGAGAGCTACTACAAACCATGTTGGATTTAGAGTTCCAAATTCATCTATCTATATAGGAGAGAACAGAGGGAAACCTAAATATAAAAACTGCTACTCTAAACTAACGCTTCAACCTATAAGAACAAAATCTGGTGAGCCAAGTGGGATTTGTGTACCGATCATTACCACCACGTATCATCAAGATTGGGTGAAAAAATATTTGCTGGTATTTCGGAAACTCGTTATTTCTTAGAAGCTTTCCAACCCCACTCAATGAAAGTGCTTTTGCACAGTCTGTGCCTAGGGCTACTTGCAGAGGAAACAAACCATACAGACAAAACTGAGAACTCCTTTATTTTGTCAAGTTTCAAAGAGCTACTACAAACCATGTAGGATTAAGAGTTTCAAATTCATCTATCTATATAGGAGAGAAAAGAGGAAAACCTAAAAATAAAAACTGCTACTGTACACGAACGCTTCAACCTAGAAGAACAAAATTTGGTGAGCCATGTGGGATTTTTTTACTGATCATTACCACCAAGTGTCATCAAGGTTGGGTTAAAAAAAATATCTGCTTGTATTTCGGAAACTCGTTATTTCTTAGAAGCTAGGCAACCCCACTCAATGAAAGTGTTTTTCCACAGTCTGTGCCTTGGGCTACTTGAAGAGGAAACAAACCATAGAGACAAAACTGAGAACTCCTTTATTTTGTCAAGTTTCAAAGAGCTACTACAAACCATGTTGGATTTAGAGTTCCAAATTCATCTATCTATATAGGAGAGAACAGAGGGAAACCTAAATATAAATACTGCGACTGCAGAAGAACCCTTAAACCTAGAAGAACAAAATTTCGCGAGGCAAGTGGGATTTGTGTGCTGATCATTACCACCACGTATCATCAAGATTGGGTGAAAAAAATATTTGCTGGTATTTCGGAAACTCGTAATTTCTTGGAAGCTTGGCAACCCCTTTCAATGAAAGTACTCTTCCACAGTCTCTGCTTAGGGCTACTTGAAGAGAAAACAAACCATAGAGACCAAACTTAGAACTACTTTTTTCTGTCAAGTTTCAAAGAGCTACTACAAACCATGTTGGATTTAGAGTTCCAAATTCATCTATCTATATAAGAGAGAACAGAGGAAAACCTAAAAATATAAACTGCTACTGTAAGGGAACGCTTCAAACTAGAAGAACAAAATTTGGTGAGTCAAGTGGGATTTGTGCACCGAACATTACCAACATGTATCATCAAGATTGGGTGAAAAAATATTTGCTGGTATTTTGGAAACTCGTTATTTCTTGGAAGCTTGGCAACCCCTTTCAATGAAAGTGCTTTTCCAAAGTCTATGCTTAGGGCTACTTGAAGAGGAAACAAACCAAACAGACAAAACTGAGAACTACTTTTTTTTTTCTCAAGTTTCAAGAGCGACTACAAACCATGTTGGATTTAGAGTTCCAAATTCATCTATCTATATAGGAGAGAACAGAGGGAAACATAAAAATATAAAATGCTACTGTAAACGAACGCTTCAACCTAGAAGAACAAAATTTGGTGAGTCATGTGGGATTTGTGTACAGATCATTACCACCAAGTATCATCAAGATTGGGTGAAACAATATTTGCCGGTATTTCGAAAACTCCTTATTTCTTGGAAGCTTGGCAACCCCTTTAAATGAAAGTGCTTTCCAGAGTCTCTGCTTAGGGCTACTTGAAGAGGAAACGAATTATAGAGACAAAACTGAGAACTCCTTTATTTGTCAAGTTTCAAAGAGCTACTACAAACCATGTTGGATTTAGAGTTCCAAATTCATCTATCTTCGTAGGAGAGAACAGAGTGAAACCTAGACATAAAAACTGCTACTGTAGACGAACGCATTCAAATTAGAAATACAAAATTTGGTGAGCCAAGTGGGATTTGTGTACTGATCATTACCACCAAGTATCCTCAATATTGGGTGAAAAAATATTTGCTGTTATTTCGGAAACTCGTTATTTCTTATAAGTTTGGCAACCACTCTCAATGAAAGTGCTTTTTCACATTCTGTGCCTAGGGCTACTTGAATAGAAAACAAACCATAGAGACAAAACTGAGAACTCCTTTATTTTGTCAAGTTTCAAAGAGCTACTACAAACCATGTTGGATTTATAGTTCCAAATTCATCTATCTATATAGTAGAGAACAGAGCGAAACCTAAATATAAAAACGACTACTGTAGACGAACGCTTCAACCAAGAAGAACAACATTTGGTGAGTCAAGTGGGATTTGTGTACTGATCATTACCACCAAGTATCATCAAGATTGGGTGAAAAAATATATTTTTGGTATTTCGGAAACTCGTAATTTCTTGGAAGCTTGGCAACCCCTTTCAATGAAAGTGGTTTTCCACAGTCTCTGCTTAGGGCTACTTGAAGAGGAAACGAATTATAGAGACAAAACTGAGAATTCCTTTATTTTGTCAAGTTTCAAAGAGGTACTACAAACCATGTTGGATTTAGAGTTCCAAATTCATATATCTATATAGGAGAGAACAGAGGGAGACCTAAATATATAAACTTCTACTGTAAATTAACGCTTCAACCTAGAAGAACAAAATTTGGTCAGTCAAGTGGATTTGTGTACCGATCATTACCACCAAGTATCATCAAGATTGGGTGAAAAAATATTTGCTGGTATTTTGGAAACTCGTTATTTCTTAGAAGCTTGGCAACAATTCCAAATGAAAGTGCTTTTCCACAGTCTGTGCCTAGTGCTACTTGAACAGGAAACAAACCATAGAGACAAAATTGAGAACTCCTTTATTTTGTCTAGTTTCAGAGAGATACTGCAAACCATGTTGATTTTAGAGTTCCAAATTCATCTAACTATATAGGAGAGAACAGAGTGAAACCTAAAAATAAAAACTGCTACTGTAAACGAACGCTTCAACCTAGAAGAACAAAATGTGGTGAGCCAAGTGGGATTTGTGTACTGGTCATTACCACCAAGTATCATCAAGATTGGGTGAAAAAATATTTGCTGGTAATTCGGAAACTCGTAATTTCTTGGAAGTTTGGCAACCCCTTTCAATGAAAGTGCTTTTCCACAGTCTCTGCTTAGGGATACTTGAAGAGGAAACAAATCAAAGAGACAAAACTGAGAACTCCTTTATTTTGTCAAGTTTCAAAGAGCTACTACAAACCATGTTGGATTTAGAGTTCCAAATTCATCTATCTACATAGGAGAGAACAGAGGGAGACCTAAAAATATAAACTGCTACTGTAAACTAACGCTTCAACCTAGAGAACAAAATTTGGTGAGTTAAGTGGGATTTGTGTACCGATCATTACCACCAAGTATCATCAAGATTGGGTGAAAAAATATTTGCTGGTATTTCGGAAACTCGATATTTCTTAGAAGCTTGGCAAGCCCTTTCAATGAAAGTGCTTTTCCACAGTCTATGCCTAGGGCTACTTGAAGAGGAAACAAGCCATAGAGACAAAACTGAGAACTCCTTTATTTTGTCAAGTTTCAAACAGCTACTACAAACCATGTTGGATTTAGAGTTCCAAATTCATCTATCTATATGGAAGAGAACAGAGTGAAACCTAAAAATAAAAACTGCTACTGTAAACGAACGCTTCACCCTAGAAGAACACAATTTAGTGAGCCAAGTGGCATTTGGGTACAGATCATTACCACCACTTATCATCAAGATTGGGTGAAAGAATATTTGCTGGTATTTCGGAAACTGGTTAATTCTTAACAGCTTGGCAACGCCTCTCATTGAATGTGCTTTTCCCCAGTCTGTGCCTAGGGCTATATGAAGAGGAAACAAACCATAGAGACAAAACTCAGAACTTTTTTATTTTGTCAAGTTTCAAAGAGCTACTAGAAACCATGTTGGATTTAGAGTTCCAAATTCATCTATCTATATAGGAGAGAACAGAGGGAAACCTAAAAATAAAAACTGCTACAGTAAACGAACACTTCAACCTAGAAGAGCAATATTTGGTGAGCCAAGTTGCATTTGTGTACTTGTCATTAACACCAAGTATCATCAAGATTCGGTGAAAAAATATTTGCTGGTATTTCGGAAACCCGTAATTTCTTTGGAGCTTGGCAAACCCTTTCAATGAAAGTGCTTTTCCACAGTCTCTGCTGAGGGCTACTTGAAGAGGAAACAAATCATAGAGACAAAACTGAGAACTCCTTTATTTTGTCAAGTTTCAAAGAGCTATTACAAACCATGTTGGATTTAGAGTTCCAAATTCATCTATCTATATAGGAGAGAACAGAGGGAAACCTAAAAATATAAACTGCTACTGTAAATAAACGCTTCAACCTAGAAGAACAAAATGTGGTGAGCCAAGTGGGATTTGTGTACTTGTCATTACCACCAAGTATCATCAAGATTGGGTGAAAAAATATTTGCTGGTATTTCGGAAACTCGTTATTTCTTAGAAGCCTGGCAACCAATCTCAATGAAAGTGCTTTTCCACAGTCTGTGCCTAGGGCTACTTGAAAAGGAAACAAAACATAGAGACAAAACTGAGAACTCCTTCATTTTTAAAGTTTCAAAGAGCTACTACAAACCATTTTGGATTTAGTGTTCCAAATTCATCTATCAATATAAAAGAGAACAGAGTGAGACCTAAAAATAAAAACTGCTATTGTAAACGAACGCTTCAACCTAGAAGAACACAATTTGGTGAGCCAAGTGGTATTTGTGTACTGATCGTTACCACGAAGGATCATCAAGATTGGGTGAAAAAATATTTGCAGGTATTTCGTAAACTCGTTATTTCTTAGAAGCTTGGGAAACCCTCTCAATGAAAGTGGTTTTCCACAGTCTCTGCCTAGTGCTACTTAAAGAGGAAACAAACTATAGAGACAAAACTGAAAACTCCTTTATTTTGTCAAGTTTCAGAGAGATACTACAATCCATGTTGATTTTAGAGTTCCAAATTCATCTATCTATATAGGAGAGAAAAGAGTGAAACCTCAAAATAAAAACTGCTACTGTAAACGAACGCTTCAACCTAGAAGAACAAAATTTGGTGAGCCAAGTGGGATTTGTGTACTTGTCATTACCACCAAGTATCATCAAGATTGGGTGAAAAAATATTTGCTGGTATTTCAGAAACTCGTTATTTCTTAGAAGCTTGGCAAGCCTTTCAATTAAAGTGCTTTTCCACAGTCTATGCCTATTGCTACTTGAAGAGGAAACAAGCTATAGAGACAAAACTGAGAACTCCTTTATTTTGTCAAGTTTCAAAGAGCTACTACAAACCATGCTGGATTTAGAGTTCCAAATTCATCTATTTATATGTAAGAGAACAGAGTGAAACCTAAAAATAAAAACTGCTACTGTAAACGAACGCTTCACCCTGGAAGAATACAATTTAGTGAGCCAAGTGGCATTTATGTACAGATCATTACCACCACGTATCATCAAGATTGGGTGAAAAAATATTTGCTGGTATTTCGGAAACTCGTTAATTCTTAACAGCTTGGCAACGCCTCTCATTGAATGTGCTTATCCCCAGTCTGTTCCTAGGGCTATTTGAAGAGGAAACAAACCATAGAGACAAAACCGAGAACTTTTTTATTTTGTCAAGTTTCAAAGAGCTACTACAAACCATGTTGGATTTAGAGTTTCAAATTCATCTATCTATATAGGAGAGAACAGAGGGAAACCTAAAAATAAAAACTGCTACTGTAAACGAACACTTCAACCTAGAAGAGCAATATTTGTTGAGCCAAGTGGCATTTGTGTACTTGTCATTAACACCAAGTATCATCAAGATTCGGTGAAAAAATATTTGCTGGTATTTCGGAAACCCGTAATTTCTTTGGAGCTTGGCAAACCCTTTCAATGAAAGTGCTTTTCCACAGTCTCTGCTGAGGGTTACTTGAAGAGGAAACAAATCATAGAGACAAAACTGAGAACTCCTTTATTTTGTCAAGTCTCAAAGAGCTATTACAAACCATGTTGGATTTAGAGTTCCAAATTCATCTATCTATATAGGAGAGAACAGAGTGAAACCTAAAAAGAAAAACTGCTTCTGTAAACGAACGCTTCAACATAGAAGAACAAAATGTGGTGAGCCAAGTGGGATTTGTGTACTTGTCATTACCACCAAGTATCATCAAGATTGGGTGAAAAAATATTTGCTGGTATTTCGGAAACTCGTTATTTCTTAGAAGCCTGGCAACCAATCTCAATGAAAGTGCTTTTCCACAGTCTGTGCCTAGGGCTACTTGAAAAGGAAACAAAACATAGAGACAAAACAGAGAACTCCTTCATTTTGTAAAGTTTCAAAGAGCTACTACAAACCATTTTGGATTTAGTGTTCCAAATTCATCTATCAATATAAAAGAGAACAGAGTGAGACCTAAAAATAAAAACTGCTATTGTAAACGAAAGGTTCAACCTAGAAGAACACAATTTGGTGAGCCAAGTGGTATTTGTGTACTGATCATTACCACGAAGGATCATCAAGATTGGGTGAAAAAATATTTGCTGGTATTTCGGAAACTCGTTATTTCTTAGAAGCTTGGGAAACCCTCTCAATGAAAGTGGTTTTCCACAGTCTCTGCCTAGTGCTACTTGAAGAGGAAACAAACTATAGAGACAAAACTGAAAACTCCTTTATTTTGTCAAGGTTCAGAGAGATACTACAAACCATGTTGATTTTAGAGTTCCAAATTCATCTATCTATATAGGAGAGAAAAGAGTGAAACCTCAAAATAAAAACTGCTACTGAAAACGAACGCTTCAACCTAGAAGAACAAAATTTAGTGAGCCAAGTGGCATTTCTGTACTGATCATTACCACCTAGTATCATCAAGATTGGCTGAAAAAATATTTGCTGGTATTTTGGAAACCCGTAATTTCTTAGGAGCTTGACAAACCCTTTCAATGAAAGTGCTTTTCCACAGTCTCTGCTGAGCGCTAATTGAGAGGAAACAAATCATAGAGACAAAACTGAGAACTCTTTTATTTTGTCAAGTTTCAAAGAGCTACTACAAACCATGTTGGATTTAGAGTTCCAAATTCATCTATCTATATAGGAGACAACAGAGTGAAACCTAAAATATAAAATGCTACTGTAAACGAACACTTCAACCTAGAAGAACAAAATTTGGTGAGCCAAGTGGGATTTGTGTACTTGTCATTACCACCGAGTATCATTAAGATTGGGTGAAAAAATATTTGCTGGTATTCCGGGAACTCGTTATTTCTTAGAAGACTCTCAACCCCTCTCAATGAAAGTGCTTTTCCACAGTCTGTGCCTAGGGATACTTGAAGAGGAAATAAAACATAGAGAAAAAATTGAGAACTCCTTCATTTTGTCAAGTTTCAAAGAGCTACTACAAACCATGTTGGATTTAGAGTTCCAAATTCATCTATCTATATAGGAGAGAACAGAGGGAAACCTAAAAATAAAAACTGCTACTGTAAACGAACACTTCAACCTAGAAGAGCAATATTTGGTGAGTCAAGTGGCATTTGTGTACTTATCATTAACACCAAGTATCATCAAGATTCGGTGAAAAAATATTTGCTGGTATTTCGGAAACCCGTGATTTCTTTGGAGCTTGGCAAACCCTTTCAATGAAAGTGCTTTTCCACAGTCTCTGATGAGGGCTACGTGAAGAGGATCAAATCATAGAGACAAAACTGAGAACTCCTTTATTTTGTCAAGTTTCAAGGAGCTATTACAAACCATGTTGGATTTAGAGTTCCAAATTCATCTATCTATATGAAAAAGAACAGAGTGAAACCTAAAAATAAAAACTGCTATTGTAAACGAACGCTTAAACCTAGAAGAACACAATTTGGTGAGCCAAGTGGTATTTGTGCACTGATCATTACCAAGAAGTATCATCATGATTGGGTGAAAAAATATTTGCTGGTATTTTGGAAACTCGTTATTTCTTAGAAGCTTGGCAACAACTCCCAATGAAAGTGCTTTCCACAGTCTGTGCCTAGTGCTACTTGAAGAGGAAACAAACCATAGAGACAAAATTGAGAACTCCGTTATTTTGTCAAGTTTCAGAGATATACTACAAACCATGTTGATTTTAGAGTTCCAAATTCATCTATCTATATACTAGAGAACAGAGTGAAACCTCAAAATAAAAAATGCTACTGTAAACGAACGCTTCAACCTAGAAGAACAAAATTTGGTGAGCCAAGTGGAATTTGTGTACTTGTCATTACCACCAAGTATCATCAAGATTGGGTGAAAAAATATTTGCTGGTATTTCGGAAACTCATAATTTCTTGGAAGCTTGGCAACCCCTTTCAATGAAAGTGCTTTTCCACAGTCTCTGCTTAGGGCTACTTGAAGAGGAAACAAATCAAAGGGACAAAACTGAGAACTCCTTTATTTTGTCAAGTTTCAAAGAGCTACTACAAACCATGTTGGATTTAGAGTTCCGAATTCATATATCTGTATAGGAGAGAACAGAGGGAGACCTAAATATATAAACTGCTACTGTAAACTAACGCTTCAACCTAGAAGAACAAAATTTGGTCAGTCAAGTGGATTTGTGTACCGATCATTACCACCAAGTATCATCAAGATTGGGTGAAAAAGTATTTGCTGGTATTTCGGAAACTACTTATTTCTTAGAAGATAGGCAACCCCTTTCAATGAAATTTCTTTTCCACAGTCTATGCCTAGGGCTACTTGAAGAGGAAACAAACCATAGAGACAAAACTGAGAACTCCTTTATTTTGTCAAGTTTCAAAGAGCTACTACAAACCATGTTGGATTTAGAGTTCCAAATTCATCTATCTATATGGGAGAGAACAGAGTGAAACTAAAAATAAAAACTGCTACTGTAAACGAACGCTTCAACCTAGAAGAACACAATTTAGTGAGCCAAGTGGCATTTCTGTACTGATCATTACCACCTAGTATCATCAAGATTGGGTGAGAAAATATTTGCTGTTATTTCGGAAACCCGTAATTTCTTGGGAGCTTGACAAACCCTTTCAATGAAAGTGCTTTTCCACAGACTCTGCTGAGGGCTACTTGAAGAGGAAACAAATCATAGAGACAAAACTGAGAACTCCTTTATTTTGTCAAGTTTCAAAGAGCTACTACAAACCATGTTGGATTTAGAGTTCCAAATTCATCTATCTATATAGGAGACAACAGAGTGAAACCTAAAATATAAAATGCTACTGTAAACGAACGCTTCAACCTAGACGAACAAAATTTGGTGAGCCAAGTGGGATTTGTGTACTTGTCATTACCACCAAGTATCATTAAGATTGGATGAAAAAATATTTGCTGTTATTCCGGGAACTCGTTATTTCTTAGAAGCCTCTCAACCCCTCTCAATGAAAGTGCTTTTCCACAGTCTGTGCCTAGGGATAGTTGAAGAGGAAATAAAACATAGAGACAAAACTGAGAACTCCTTCATTTTGTCAAGTTTCAAAAAGCTACTACAAACCATGTTGGATTTAGAGTTCCAAATTCATCTATCTATATAAAAAAGAACAGAGTGACACCTAAAAATAAAAACTGCTATTGTAAACGAACGCTTCAACCTAGAAGAACACAATTTGGTGAGCCAAGTGGTACTTGTGTACTGATCATTACCAAGAAGTATCATCAAGATTTGGTGAAAAAATATTTGCTGGTATTTTGGAAACTCGTTATTTCTTAGAAGCTTTGCAACAATTCCAAATGAAAGTGCTTTTCCACAGTCTGTGCCTAGTGCTACTTGAAGAGGAAACAAACCATAGTGACAAAACTGAGAACTCCTTTATTTTGTCAAGTTTCAGATAGATACTACGAACCATGTTGATTTTAGAGTTCCAAATTCATCTAACTATATAGGAGAGAACAGAGTGAAACCTAAAAATAAAAACTGCTACTCTAAACGAACGCTTCAACCTAGAAGAACAAAATGTGGTGAGCCAAGAGGGATTTGTGTACTGGTCATTACCACCAAGTATCATCAAGATTGGGTGAAAAAATATTTGCTGGTATTTCAGAAACTCGTAATTTCTTGGAAGTTTGGCAACCCCTTTCAATGAAACTGCTTTTCCACAGTCTCTGCTTAGGGCTACTTGAAGAGGAAACAAATCAAAGAGACAAAACTGAGAACTCCTTTATTTTGTCAAGTTTCAAAGAGCTACTACAAACCATGTTGGATTTAGAGTTCCAAATTCATCTATCTACATAGGAGAGAACAGAGGGAGACCTAAAAATATAAACTGCTACTGTAAACTAACGCTTCAACCTAGAAGAACAAAATTTGGTGAGTTAAGTGGGATTTGTGTACCGATCATTACCACCAAGTATCATCAAGATTCGGTGAAAAAATATTTGCTGGTATTTCAGAAACTTGTTATTTCCTAGAAGCTTTGCAAGCCCTTTCAATGAAAGTGCTTTTCCACAGTCTATGCCTAGGGCTACTTGAAGAGGAAACAAGCCATAGAGACACAACTGAGAACTCCTTTATTTTGTCAAGTTTCAAAGAGCTACTACAAACCAGGTTGGATTTAGAGTTCCAAATTCATCTATCTATATGGAAGAGAACGGAGTGAAACCTAAAAATAATAACTGCTACTTTAAACGAACGCTTCACCCTAGAAGTACACAATTTAGTGAGCCAAGTGGCATTTGGGTACAGATCATTACCACCACGTATCATCAAGATTGGGTGAAAAAGTATTTGCTGGTATTTCGGAAACTACTTATTTCTCAGAAGATAGGCAACCCCTTTCAATGAAAGTTCTTTTCCACAGTCTGTGCCTAGGGCTATTTGAAGAGGAAACAAACCATAGAGACAAAACTCAGAACATTTTATTTTGTCAAGTTTCAAAGAGCTACTACAAACCATGTTGGATGTAGAGTTCCAAATTCATCTATCTATATAGGAGAGAACAGAGGGAAACCTAAAAATAAAAACTGCTACTGTAAACGAACACTTCAACCTAGAAGAGCAATATTTGGTGAGCCAAGTGGCATTTGTGTACTTGTCATTAACACCAAGTATCATCAAGATTCGGTGAAAAAATATTTGCTGGTATTTCGGAAACCCGGAATTTCTTTGGAGCTTGGCAAACCCTTTCAATAAAAGTGCTTTTCCACAGTCACTGCTGAGGGCTACTTGAAGAGGAAACAAATCATAGAGACAAAACTGAGAACTCCTTTATTTTGTCAAGTTTCAAAGAGCTATTACAAACCATGTTGGATTTAGAGTTCCAAATTCATCTATCTATAAGGAGAGAACAGAGTGAAACCTAAAAAGAAAACCTGCTTCTGTAAACGAACGCTTCAACCTAGAAGAACAAAATGTGGTGAGCCAAGTGGGATTTGTGTACTTGTCATTACCACGAAGTATCATCAAGATTGGGTGAAAAAATATTTGCTGGTATTTCGGAAACTCGTAATTTCTTGGAGGCTTGGCAACCCCTTTCAATGAAAGTGCTTTTCCACAGTCTCTGCTTAGGGCTACTTGAAGAGGAAACAAATCAAAGAGACAAAACTGAGAACTCCTTTATTTTGTCAAGTTTCAAAGAGCTACTACAAACCATGTTGGATTTAGTGTTCCAAATTCATCTACTATATAGGAGAGAACCGAGGGAGACGTAAAAATATAAACTGCTACTGTAAACTAACGCTTCAAACTAGAAGAAAAAAATTTGGTCAGTCAAGTGGGATTTGTGTCCCGATCATTACCACCAAGTATCATCAAGATTGGGTGAAAAAATATTTGCTGGTATTTCGGAAACTCGTGATTTCATGGGAGCTTGGCAAACCCTTTCAATGAAATTGCTTTTCTACAGTCTCTGCTGAGGGCTACATGAAGAGGAAACAAATCATAGAGACAAAACTGAGAACTCCATTATTTTGTCAAGTTTCAAAGAGCTATTACAAACCATGTTGGATTTAGAGTTCCAAATTCATCTATCTATATAGGAGAGAACAGAGGGAAACCTAAAAATATAAACTGCTACTGTAAACAAACGCTTCAACCTAGAAGAACAAAATGTGGTGAGCCAAGTGGGATTTTTGTACTTGTCATTACCACCAAGTATCATCAAGATTGGGTGAAAAAATATTTGCTGGTATTTCGGAAACTCGTTATTTCTTAGAAGCCCTGCAACCAATCTCAATGAATGTGCTTTTCCACAGTCTGTGCCTAGGGCTACTTGAAAAGGAAACAAAACATAGAGAAAAAACTAAGAACTCCTTCATTTTTAAAGTTTCAAAGAGCTACTACAAACCATTTTGGATTTAGTGTTCCAAATTCATCTATCAATATAAAAGAGAACAGAGTGAGACCTAAAAATAAAAACTGCTATGTAAACGAACGCTTCAACCTAGAAGAACACAATTTGGTGAGCCAAGTGGTATTTGTGTACTGATCATTACCACGAAGGATCATCAAGATTGGGTGAAATAATATTTGCAGGTAATTCGGAAACTCGTTATTTCTTAGAAGCTTGGGAAACCCTCTCAATGAAAGTGGGTTTTCCACAGTCTCTGCCTAGTGCTACTTGAAGATGAAACAAACTATAGAGACAAAACTGAAAACTACTTTATTTTGTCAAGTTTCAGAGAGATACTACAAACCATGTTGATTTTAGAGTTCCAAATTCATCTATCTATATAGGAGAGAAAAGAGTGAAACCTCAAAATAAAAACTGCTACGGTAAACGAACGCTTCAACCTAGAAGAACAAAATTTGGTGAGCCAAGTGGGATTTGTGTACTTGTCATTACCACCAAGTATCATCAAGTTTGGGTGAAAAAATATTTGCTGGTATTTCAGAAACTCGTTATTTCTTAGAAGCTTGGCAAGCCCTTTCAATGAAAGTGCTTTTCCACTGTCTATGCCTAGGGCTACTTGAAGAGGAAACAAGCCATAGAGACAAAACTGAGAACTCCTTTATTTTGTCAAGTTTCAAAGAGCTACTACAAACCATGTTGGATTTAGAGTTCCAAATTCATCTATCTATATGGAAGAGAACAGAGTGAAACCTAAAAATAAAAACTGCTACTGTAAACGAACGCTTCACCCTAGAAGAATACAATTTAGTGAGCCAAGTGGCATTTATGTACAGATCATTACCACCACGTATCATCAAGATTGGGTGAAAAAATATTTGCTGGTATTTCGGAAACTCGTTAATTCTTAACAGCTTGGCAACGCCTCTCATTGAATGTGCTTTTCCCCAGTCTGTGCCTACGGCTATTTGAAGGGGAAACAAACAATAGAGACAAAACCGAGAACTTTTTTATTTTGTCAAGTTTCAAAGAGCTACTACAAACCATGTTGGATTTAGAGTTCCAAATTCATCTATCTATATAGGAGAGAACAGAGGGAAACCTAAAAATAAAAACTGCTTCTGTAAACGAACACTTCAACCTAGAAGAGCAATATTTGTTGAGCCAAGTGGCATTTGTGTACTTGTCATTAACACCAAGTATCATCAAGATTCGGTGAAAAAATATTTGCTGGTATATCGGAAACCCGTAATTTCTTTGGAGCTTGGCAAACCCTTTCAATGAACGTGCTTTTCCACAGTCTCTGCTGAGGGTTACTTGAAGAGGAAACATTTCATAGAGACAAAACTGAGAACTGCTTTATTTTGTCAATTCTCAAAGTGCTATTACAAACCATGTTGGATTTAGAGTTCCAAATTCATCTATCTATATAGGAGAGAACAGAGGTAATCCTAAAAAGAAAAACTGCTTCTGTAAACGAACGCTTCAACCTAGAAGAACAAAATATGGTGAGCCAAGTGGGATTTGTGTACTTGTCATTACCACCAAGTATCATCAAGATTGGGTGAAAAAATATTTGCTGGTATTTCGGAAACTCGTTATTTCTTAGAAGCCTGGCAACCAATCTCAATGAAAGTGCTTTTCCACAGTCTGTGCCTAGGGCTACTTGAAAAGGAAACAAAACATAGAGACAAAACTGAGAACTCCTTCATTTTGTAAAGTTTCAAAGAGCTACTACAAACCATTTTGGATTTAGTGTTCCAAATTCATCTATCAATGTAAAAGAGAACAGAGTGAGACCTAAAAATAAAAACTGCTATTGTAAACGAACGCTTCAACCTAGAAGAACACAATTTGGTGAGCCAAGTGGTATTTGTGTACTGATCATTACCACGAAGGATCATCAAGATTGGGTGAAAAAATATTTGCTGGTATTTCGGAAACTCGTTATTTCTTAGACGCTTGGGAAACCCTCTCAATGAAAGTGGTTTTCCACAGTCTCTGCCTAGTGCTAATTGAAGAGGAAACAAACTATAGAGACAAAACTGAAAACTACTTTATTTTGTCAAGTTTCAGAGAGATACTACAAACCATGTTGATTTTAGAGTTCCAAATTCATCTATCTATATAGGAGAGAAAAGAGTGAAACCTCAAAATAAAAACTGCTACTGTAAACGAACGCTTCACCCTAGAAGAATACAATTTAGTGAGCCAAGTGGCATTTAATTACAGATCATTACCACCACGTATCATCAAGATTGGGTGAAAAAATATTTGCTGGTATTTCAGAAACTCGTTATTTCTTGGAAGCTTGGCAACGCCTCTCATTGAATGTGCTTTTCCCCAGTCTGTGCCTAGGGCTATTTGAAGAGAAAACAAACCATAGAGACAAAACCGAGAACTTTTTTATTTTGTCAAGTTTCAAAGAGCTACTACAAACCATGTTGGATTTAGAGTTCCAAATTCATCTATCTATATAGGAGAGAACAGAGGAAAACCTAAAAATAAAAACTGCTACTGTAAACGAACGCTTCAACCTAGAAGAGCAAAATTTGGTGAGCCAAGAGGGACTTGTGTACCTGTCAATACCACCACGTATCATAAAGATTTGGTGAAAAAGTAATTGCTGGTATTTCGGAAACTCATAATTTAGTGGAAGCTTGGCAACTCCTTTCGATGAAAGTGCTTTTCCACAGACTCTGCATAGGGCTACTTGAAGAGGAAACAAATTATAGAGACAAAACTGAGAACTACTTTTTTTGGTCAAGTTTCAAAGAGCTACTGCAAACCATGTTGGATTTAGTGTTCCAAATTCAGTTATCTATATTGGAGATAACAGAGGGAAACCTAAAAATATAAACTGCTAATGTAAACGAACGCTTCAAACTAGAAGAACAAAATTTGGTGAGCCAAGTGGGATTTGTGTACTTGTCATTACCACCACCTATCATCAAGATTGGGTGAAAAAATATTTGCTGGTATTTCGGAAACTTATAATTTCTTGGAAGCTTGGCAATCCGTTTCAATGAAAGTGCTTTTCAAAAGTATGTGCCTAGCACTACGTGAAGAGGAAAGAAACAATAGAGAAAAAAATGAGAACTCCTTTATTTTGTTAAGTTTGAAAGAGCTACTACAAACCATGTTGGATTTAGAGTTCCAAATTAATCTATCTATATAGGAGAGAACAGAGTGAAACCTAAGTATAAAAACTGCTACGGTAGACGAACGGTTCAACCTAGGAGAACACAATTTGGTGAGCCAAGTGCGATTTGTGTACTGATCGTTACCACCTAGTATCATCAAGATTGGGTGAAAAAATATTTGCTGGTATTTTGGAAACTCGTTATTTCTTAGAAGCTTGGCAACCCCTCTCAATGAAATTGCTTTTCCACAGTCTGTGCCTAGGGCTACTTGAAGAGGAAACAAATCATAGAGACAAAACTGAGAACTCCTTTACTTTGTCAAGTTTCAAAGAGCTACTACAAACCGTGTTGGATTTAGAGTTCCAAATTCATCTATCTACAAAAGAGAGAACAGAGGGAAACCTAAAAATATAAAATGCTACTGTAAACGAACGCTTCAACCTAGAAGAACAAAATTTGGTGAGCCAAGTGGGATTTCTGTCCTTGTCATTACCACCACGTATCATAAAGATTGGGTGAAAAAATATTTGCTGGCATTTCGGAAACTCGTCATTTTTAGGATACTTGGCAACCCCTTTCAATGAAAATGCTTTTCCACAATCCCTGCTTATGGTTAATTGAAGAGGAAACAAACCATAGAGACAAAACAGAGAACTACTTTTT
Source organism: Callospermophilus lateralis (assembly GCF_048772815.1). Taxonomy (NCBI): domain Eukaryota; kingdom Metazoa; phylum Chordata; class Mammalia; order Rodentia; family Sciuridae; genus Callospermophilus; species Callospermophilus lateralis. Next base: position 324,048 of record NW_027512696.1, read on the forward strand.
TTTGTCAAGTTTCAAAGAGCTACTACAAACCATGTTGGATTTAGAGTTCCAAATTCATCTATCTATATAGGAGAGAACAGAGGAAAATTTAAAAATATAAACTGCTATGGTAAACGAACGCTTCAACCTAGAAGAACACAATTTTGGTGAGCGAATTGGGACTAGTGTACTGATCAGTACCACCACGTATCATCAAGTTTAGGTGAAAAAATATTTGCTGGTATTTCAGTAACTCGTAATTTCTTGGAAGCTTGGCAACCCCTCTCAATGAAAGTGCTTTTCCACAGTCTGTGCCTAGGGCTACTTGAAGAGGAAAGAAACCATAGAGACAAAACTGAGAACTCCTTTGTTTTGTCAAGTTTCAAAGAGCTACTACAAACCATGTTGGATTTAGAATTAAAAATTCATCTATCTATATAGGAGAGAACAGAGTGGAACCTAAATATAAAAACTGCTACTGTAGACGAACGCTTCACCTAGGAGAATAAAATTTGGTGAGCCAAGTGGGAATTGTGTTTTTGTCATTACCACCACGTATCATCAATATTGGGTGAAAAAATATTTGCTGGTATTTCTGAAACTCATAATTTCTTGGAAGCTTGGCAACTCCTTTCAATGAAAGTGCTTTTCCACAGTCTCTGTTTAGGGCTACTTGAAGAGGAAGCAAATCATAGAGAGAAAACTGAGAACTACTTTTTTTTGTAAAGTTTCAAAGAGCTAGAACAAACCATGTTGGATTTAGAGTTACAAATTCAGGTATCTATATGGGAGAGAACTGAGGAAAACCTAAAAATATAAACTGCTACTGTAAACGAACGCTTCAAACTAGAACAACAAAATTTGGTGAGTCAAGTGGGATTTCTGTACCGATCATTACCTCCAAGTATCATCAAGATTGGGTGAAAAAATATTTGCTGGTATTTCGGAAACTCGTTATTTCCCCGAAGCTTGGCAACCCCTTTCAATGAAACTGCTTTTCCACAGTCTCTGCTTAGGGCGATTGAAGAGGAAACAAATCATAGACACAAAATTTAGAACTCCTTTATTTTGTCAAGTTTCAAAGAGCTACTTCAAACCATGTTGGATTTAGAGTTCCAAATTCATCTATCTATATAGGAGAGAAAAGAGGGAAACCTAAAAATATAAACTTCTAATGTAAACGAACGCTTCAACCTAGAAGAACAAAACTTGGTGAGTCAAGTGGGATTTGTATACCGATCATTACCACCAAGTATCATCCAGATTGGGTGAAAAAATATTTGCTGGTATTTCGGAAACCCGTTATTTCTTGAAAGCTTGGCAACCCCTTTCAATGAAAGTGCTTTTCCACAGTCTGTGCTTAGGGCTACTTGAAGAGGAAACAAATCATGGAGACAATAATGAGAACGCCTTTATTTTGTGAAGTTTCAAAGAGCTACTACAAACCATGTTGGATTTAGAGTTCCAATTTCATCTTTCGATATAGGAGAGAACAAAGTGAATCCTAAAAATACAAACTGCTACTGTAAACGAACGCTTAAACCGAGAAGAACAAAATTTGGTGAGCCAAGTGGGAATTGTGTACTTGTCATTACCACCACGTATCATCAAGATTGGGTAAAAAAGTATTTGCTGGTCTTTCGGAAACTCATAATTTTTGGAAGCTTGGCAACTACTTTCAATGAAAGTGCTTTTCTACAGTCTCTGCTTAGGGCTACTTGAAGACGAAACAAATCATGGAGACAAAACTGAGAACTACTTTATTTTCTCAAGTTTCAAAGAGCTAGAACAAACCTTGTTAGATTTAGAGATCAAAATTCAGCTATCTATGTAGGATAGAACAGAGGGAAACCTAAAAATATTAACTGCTACTGTAAACGAACGCTTTAAACTAGAAGAACAAAATTTGGTTTGTCAAGTGGAATTTCTGTACCGATCATTACCACCAAGTATCATCAAGATTGGGTGAAAAAATTTTTGCTGGTATTTCGAAAACTCATTATTTCTTAGAAGCTTGGCAACCCCTTTCAATGAAAGTGCTTTTCCACAGTCTGTGCCTAGGGCTATTGAAGAGGAAACAAACCATAGAGACAACACTGAGAAATACTTTATTTTGCCAAGTTTCAAAGAGCTACTACAAACCATGTTGGATTTAGAGTTCCAAATTAATCTATCTACATAGGAGAGAACAGAGGAAAACCTAAAAATATAAACTGCTAATGTAAACGAACGCTTCAACCTAGAAGAACAAAACTTGGTGAGTCACGTGGAATTGGTGTACTGAACATTACCACCATGTATCATCAAGTTGGACTGAAGAAATATTTGCTGGTAATTCGGAAACTCTTTATTTCTTAGAAGCTTGGCAACCCCTCTCAATGAAAGTGCTTTTCCACAGTCTGTGCCTAGGGCTACTTGAAGAGGAAACAAACCATTAAGGCAATACTGAGAACGCCTTTATTTTGTCAAGTTTCAAAGAGCTACTACAAACCATGTTGGATGTAGAGTTCCAAATTAAGCTATCTATATAGGAGAGAATGGAGGGAAACCTAAAAATATAGACTGCTACTGTAAACGAACGCTTCAAAATAGAGGAACCATTTTTGATGAGTCAAGTGGGATTTCTGTACCGATCTTTACCACCAAGTATCATCAAGATTGGGTGAAAAAATATTTGCTGGTATTTCAGAAACTCGTTATTTCTTAGAAGCTTGGCAACCCCTCTCAATGAAAGGGCTTTTTGCACAGTCTGTGCCTACGGCTACTTGAAGAGGAAACAAACAAGAGAGACAAAACTGAGAACGCCTTTATTTTGTCAAGTTTCAAAGATCTACTACATACCATGTTGGATTTAGAGTTCCAAATTCATCTATCAATATAAGACAGAACAGAGTGAAACCTCAAAATAAAAATTGCTTCTGTAAACGAACGCTTCAACCTAGAAGAACAAAATTTGGTGAGCCAAGTGGGATTTGTATACTTGTCATTACCACCAAGTATCATCAAGATTGGGAGAAAAAATATTTGCTGGTATTTCAGAAAATCGTTATTTCTTGGAAGCTTGGCAACCCCTTTCAATGAAAGTGCTTTTCCACAGTCTTTGCCTAGGGCTACTTGAAGAGGAAACAAACTATAGAGACAAGACTGAGAACTCCTTTATTTTGTCAAGTTTCAAAGCGCTACTACAAACCATGTTGGATTTATTGTTCCAAATTCATCTATCAATATAAGAGAGAACAGAGTGAAACCTAAAAGTAAAAACTTTTACTGTAAACGAACTCTTCAAACTAGAAGAACAAAATTTGGTGAGCCAAGTGGGATTTGTGTACTTGTCATTACCACCACTTATCATCAAGATAGGGTGAAAAAGTATTTGCTGGTATTTCGGAAACTCGTAATTTCTTGGAAGCTTGGCAACCCCTTTCAATGAAAGTGCTTTTCCACAGTCTCTGCTTAGGGCTACTTGAAGAGGAAAGAAATCATAGAGACAAAACTGAGAACTACTATTTTTTTGTCAAGTTTCAAAGAGCTAGTACAAACCATGTCGGATTTAGAGTTCCAAATTCAGCTATCTACATAGGAGAGAACAGATTGAAACCTAAAAATATAAACTGCTACTGTAAACGAACTCTTCAAACTAGAAGAACAAAATTTGGTGAGTCAAGTGTGATTTCTGTACAGATCATTACCTCCAAGTATCATCAAGATTGGGTGAAAAAATATTTGCTGGTATTTCGAAAACTCATTATTTCTTAGAGGCCTGGAAACCCCTATCAATGAAAGTGCTTTTCCACAGTCTGTGCCTAGGGCTACTTGAAGAGGAAACAAACCATAGAGACAATACTGAGAACTCATTTACTTTGTCAAGTTTCAAAGAGCTACTACAAACCATGTTGGATTTAGAGTTCCAAATTCATCTATCTATATAAGAGAGAACAGAGTGAAACCTAAAAATAAAAACTGCTACTGTAAACGAACGCTTCAACCTAGAAGAACAAAATTTGGTGAGCCAAGTGGGATTTGTGTACTTGTCATTACCACCACGTATCATCAAGATTGGGTGAAAAAATATATGCTGGTATTTTGGAAACTCGTAATTTCTTGGAAGCTTGGCAACCCCTTTCAATGAAAGTGCTTTTCCACAGTCTCTATTTAGGGATACTTGAAGAGGAAAAAAATCAAAGAGACAAAACTGAGAATTCCTTTTTTTGTCAAGTTTCAAAGAGCTACTACAAGCCATGTTGGATTCAGAGTTCCAAATTCATCTATCTATATGGGAGAGAACAGAGGGAAACGTAAAAATATAAACTGCTACTGTAAACGAACGCTTCAAACTAGAACAACAAAATTTGGTGAGTCAAGTGGGATTTCTATACCGATCATTACCACCAAGTATCATCATGATTGGGTGAAAAAATATTTGCTGGTATATCGGAAACTCGTTATTTCTTGGATGCTTGGCAACCCCTTTCAATGAAAGTGCTTTTCCACAGTCTGTGCCTAGGGCTAATTGAAGAGGAAACAAACCATAGAGATAAAACTGAGAACTACTTTATTTTGTCAAGTTTCAATGAGCTACTACAAACCACTTTGGATTTAGAGTTCCAAATTCATCTATCTATATAGGAGAGAACAGAGTGAAACCTAAAATTAAACACTGCAACTATAGACAAAAGCTTCAACCTAGAAGAACACAATTTGGTGAGCCAAGTGGGATTTGTGTACTCATGATTACCACCACGTATCATCAAGATTGGTTGAAAAAAATATTTGCTGGTATTTCGGAAACTCGTAATGTCTTGGGACCTTGGAAACCCCTTACAATGAAAGTTTTTTTTTCCACAGTCTCTGCTTAGGGCTGCTTAAAGAGGAAACAAACCATAGAGACAAAATGAAAAGTACTTTTTTTGTCAAGTTTCAAACAGCTACTACAAACCATGTTGGATTTAGAGTTCCAAATTTATCTATCTACATAGAAGAGAACAGAGAGAAACGTAAATATAAAAACTGCTACTGTAGACGAACGCTTCAACCTAGAAGAACAAAATTTTGTGAGCCAATTGGGATTGGTGTACTGATCATTACTACCAAGTATCATCAAGATTGGGTGATAAAATATTTGCTGGTATTTGGGAAAATCGTTATTTCTTGGAAGCATGGCAACCACTTTCAATGAAAGTGCTTTTCCACAGTCTGTGCCTAATGCTACTTGAAGAGGAAACAAACCATAGAGACAATACTGAGAACTCTTTATTTTGTCAAGTTTCAAAGAGCTACTACACACCATGTTGGATTTAGATTTCCAAATTCATCTATCTATATTGAAGAGATCAGAGTGAAACCTGAATATAAAAACTGCTAATGTAGACGAACGCTGCAAACTAGAAAAACAAAATTTGGTGAGCCAAGTGCGATTGGTGTACTGATCATTACCACCATGTATCATCAAGATTGGGTTAAAAAATGTTTGCTGGTATTTCGGAAACTCGTTATTTCTTAGAAGCTTGGCAACCCCTCTCAAAGGAAGTGCTTTTCCACAGTCTGTGCCTACGGGTACTTGAAGATTAAACAAACCAGAGAGACAAAACTGAGAACGCCTATATTTGTCAAGTTTCAAAGAGCTACTACACACCATGTTGGATTTAGAGTTCCAAATTCATCTATCTACATAGGAGAGAACAGAAGGAAACCTAAAAATATAAACTGCTACTGTAAACGAATGCTTCAACCTAGAAGTGTCAAAATTTGGTGAGTCTAGTGGGATTTGTGTACCGATCATTACCACCAAGTATCATCAAGATTGGGTGAATAAATATTTGCTGGTATTTCGAAAACTCGTTATTTCTTGGAAGCTTGCAACCCCTTTCAATGAAAGTGCTTTCCAAAGTCTCTGTTTAGGGCTACTTTAAGAGAAAACAAATCATTGAGACAAAACTGAGAACTACTTTATTTTTCCAAGTTTCAAAGAGCTAGTACAAACCATGTTGGATTTAGAGTTCCAAATTCATCTATGTATATAGGAGAGAACAGAGTGAAACCTAAATATATAAACTGCTATTGTAAACGAACGCTTCAAACTAGAAGAACGAAATATGGTGAGTCAAGTGGGATTTGTGTACCCATGATTACCACCAAGTATCATCAAGATTGGGTGAAAAAATATTTGCTGGTATTTCTTAAACTGGTTATTTCTTAGAAGCTTGGCCAACCCTCAAAATGAAAATGCTTTTCCACAGTCTGTGCCTAGGGCTACTTGAAGAGGAACCAAACCATAGAGACAAAACTGAGAACTCCTTTCTTTTGTCAAGTTTCAAAGAGCTACTACAAACCATGTTGGATTTAGAATTCCAAATTCGGTTATCTATATAGGAGAGAAAAAAGTGAAAACTAAAAATAAAAACTGCTACTGTAAACGAACACTTCAACCTAGAAGAACAAAATTTGGTGAGCCAAGCGGGATTTTTGTACTTGTCATTACCACCACGTATCGTCAAGATTGGGTGAAAAAGTATTTGCTGGTATTTCGTAAACTCGTAATTTCTTGGAAGCTTGGCAACTCCTTTCAATAAAAGTGCTTTTCCACAGTCTCTCCTTCAGGCTACTTGAAGAGGAAACAAATCATAGAGCCAAAACTGAGAACTACTTTTTTTGTCAAGTTTCAAAGAGCTACTACAAACCATGTTTGATTTAGAGTTCCAAATTCATCTATCTATATAGAAGAGAACAGAGCGAAACCTAAATATAAAAACTGCTACTGTAGACAAACGCTTCAACCTAGAAAAACAAAATTTGGTGAGCCAAGTGGGATTGGTGTACTGATCATTACCACCAAGTATCATCAAGATTGGGTGAAAAAATGCTTGCTGATATTTCAGAAATTCGTTATATCTTAGAATCTTGGCAACCCCTCTCAATGAAAGTGCTTTTCCACATTCTGTGCCTAGGGCTACTTGAAGAGGATACAAACCATAGAGACAAAACTGAGAATCCTTTGTTTTGTAAAGTTTCAAAGAGCTACTACAAACCATGTTGGATATAGAGTTCCAAATTCATCTATCTACATAGGAGAGAACAGAGGGTAATCTAAAACTATAAACTGCTACTGTAAACGAACGCTTCAACCGAGAAGTGTCAAAAGTTGGTGAGTCAAGTAGGATTTGTGTACCGATCATTACCACCAAGTATCATCAAGATTGGGTGAAAAAATATTTGCTGGTATATGGAAACTCGTTATTTCTTGAAAGCTTCCAACCTCTTTCAATGAAAGTGCTTTTCCACAGTCTGTGCCTAGGGCTACTTGAAGAGGAAACAAACCATAGAGACAAAACTGAGAACTCCTTTATTTTGACAAGTTTCAAAGAGCTACTACAAACCATGTTGGATTTAGCGTTTCAAATTTATCTATCTATATTGGAGAGAACAGAGAAAAACCTAAATATAAAAACTGCTACTGTAGACAAAAGCTTCAATCTAGAAGAACAAAATTTGGTGAGTCAAGTTGGATTTGTGTACCGATCATTACCACCAAGTATCATAAAGATTGGGTGAACAAATATTTGCTGGTATTTCGGAAACTCGTTATTTCTTCGAAGCTTGGCAACCCCTCTCAATGAAAGTGCTTTTCCACAGTCTGTGCCTAGGGCTACTTGAAGAGGAAACAAACCATAGAGACAAAACTGAGAACTCCTTTATTTTGTCAAGTTTCAAAGCGCTACTACAAACCATGCTGGATTTAGAGTTCCAAATTCATCTATCTATATAGGAGAGAAGAGAGAAAAACCTAAATATAAAAACTGCTACTGTAGACGAAAGCTTCAACCTAGAAGAACAAAATTTGGTGAGTCAAGTGGGATTTGTGTACCGATCATTACCACCAAGTGTCATAAAGAGTGGGTGAACAAATATTTGATGGTATTTCGGAAACTCGTTATTTCTTTGAAGCCTGGCAACCCCTTTCAATGAAAGTGCTTTTCCACAGCCTCTGCTTAGGGCTACTTAAAGAGGAAACAAATCATAGAGACAAAACTGAGAACTCCTTTATTTTATCAAGTTTCAAAGAGCTACTACAAATCATGTTGTATTTAGAGTTCCAAATTCATCTATCTATATAGGAGAGAACAGAGGGAAACCTAAAAATAAAAACTGCTAATGTAAACGAACGCTTCAACCTAGAAGAACAAAATTTGTTGAGTCAAGTAGGATTTGTGTACCGATCATTACCACCATGTAACATCAAGTTTGGGTGAAAAAATATTTGCTGGTATTTCGGAAACTCGTTATTTTTTGGAAGCTTGGCAACCCCTTTCAATGAAAGTGCTTATCCACAGTCTGTGCCTAGGGCTAATTGAAGAGGAAACAAACCATAGAGACAAAACTGAGAACGCCTTTATTTTCTCAAGTTTCAAAAAGCTACTACAAAGCATGTTGGATTTAGAGTTCCAAATTCATATATCTATATAGGAGAGAACAAAGTGAAACCTAAAAATAAAAACTGCTACTGAAAACGAACTCTTCAACATAGAAGAACACAATTTGGTGAGCCAAGTGGCATTTGTGTACTTGTCATTAGCACCACGTATCATCAAGTTTGGGCTAAAAAATATTTGCCTGGATTTCAGAAACTCATAATTTCTTGGAAGCTTGGCAACCCCTTTAAATGAAAGTGCTTTTCCACAGTCTCTGCTTAGGGCTACTTGAAGAGGAAACAAATCATAGAGAAAAAACTGAGAACTCCTTTATTTTCTCAAGTTTCAAAGAGCTACTACAAACCATGTTGCATTAAGAGTTTTAAATTCATCTATCTATATAGGGGAGAACAGAGGGAAACCTAAAAATATAAACTGCTAATGTAAACGAACGCTTCAACCTAGAAGAACAAAATTTGTTGAGTCAAGTGGGATTTGTTTACCGATCATTACCGCCATGTATCATCAAGTTTGGGTGAAAAAATATTTGCCTGTATTTCTGAAACTCTTAATTTCTTGAAAGCTTGGCAACCCCTTTAAATGAACGTGCTTTTCCACAGTCTCTGCTTAGGGCTACTTGAAGAGGAAGCAAATCATAGAGACAAAACTGAGAACTACATTTTTTGTAAAGTTTCAAAGAGCTATTACAAACCATGTTGGATTTGGAGTTCCAAATTCAGCTATCTATATAGGAGAGAACAGAGGGAAACCTAAAAATATATACTGCTACTGTAAACGAACGCTTCAAACTAGAAGAACAAAATTTGGTGAGTCAAGTGGGATTTCTGTACCGATCATTACCACCAAGTATCATCAAGATTGGGTGAAAAAATATTTGCTGGTATTTCGGAAACTCATTATTTCTTCGAAGCTTGGCAACCCCTTTCAATAAAACTGCTTTTCCACTGTCTCTGCTTAGGGCTACTTGAAGACGAAACAAACCATTGAGACAAAACTGAGAACTCCTTTATTTTGTCTAGTATCAAAGAGCGACTACAAACCATGTTGTATTTAGATTTCCAAATTCATCTATCTATATAGGAGAGAACAAAGTGAAACCTAAAAATAAATACTGCTAGTGTAAACGAACGCTTCAACTGAGAAGAACAAAATTTGGTGAGCCAAGTGTGATTTGTGTACTTGTCATTACCACCACTTATCATCAAGATTGGGTCAAAAAGTATTTGCTGGTATTTTGGAAACTCGTAATTTCTTGGAAGCTTGGCATCCCCTTTCAGTGAAAGTGCTTTTCCACATTCTCTGCTTAGGGCTACTTGAAGAGGAAACAAACCATAGTGACAAAACTGAGAACTCCTTTATGTTGTCAAGTTTCAAAGAGATACAACAAACCATGTTGGATTTAGAGATCCAAATTCATCTATCTATATAGGAAAGAACAGAGGGAAACCTAAAAATATAAACTGCTACTGTAATCGAACGCTTCCACCTAGAAGAACAAAATTTGGTGAGTCAAGTGGGATTTATGTACTTGTCATTACCACCAAGTATCATCAAGATTGGGTGAAAAAGTATTTGCTGGTATTTCGGAAACTCGTTATTTCTTGGAAGCTTGGCAACCCCTTTCAATGAAAGTGCGTTTCCACAGTCTCTGATTAGGGCTACGTGAAGAGGAAACAAATCATAGAGACAAAACTGAGAACTAATATTTATGTCAAGTTTCAAAGAGCTAGTACAAACCATGTTGGATTAGGGTTCCAAATTTAGCTATCTATACAGGAGAGACCAGAGGGAAACCTAAAAATATAAACTGCTACTGTAAACGAACGCTTCAAACTAGAAGAACAAAATTTGGTGAGCCAAGTGGGATTTGTGTACCGATCATTACCACCAAGTATCATCCAGATAGGGTGAAAAAATATTTGCTGGTATTTTGGAACCAAGTTATTTCTTGGAAGCTTGGCAACCCCTTTCAATGAAAGTGCTTTTCCACAGTTTGTGCCTAGGGCTACTTGAAGAGGAAACAAACCATAGAGACAATACTGAGAACTCCTTTATTTTGTCTAGTTTCATAGAGCTACTACAATCCATGTTAAATTTAGAGTTCCAAATTCATCTTTCTACATAGGAGAGAACAAAGTGAAACCTAAAAATAAAAACTGCTACTGTAAACGAACGCTTCAACCTAGAAGAACAAAATTTGGTGAGCCAAGTGGGATTTGTGTTCTGATTATTACCACCACGTATCATCAAGATTGGGTGAAAAAGTATTTGCTGGTATTTCGAAAACTCGTAATTTCTTGGAAGCTTGGCAAATCCTTTCAATGAAAGTGCTTTTCCACATTCTCTGCTTAGGGCTACTTGAAGAGGAAACAAATCATAGAGACAAAACAGAGAACTACTTTTTTTGTCAAGTTTCAAAGAGCTAGTACAAACCCTGTTGGATCTAGAGTTCCAAATTCAGCTATCTATATTGGAGAGAACAGAGGGAAACCTAAAAATATAAACTGCTACTGTAAACGATCGCTTCAAACTAGAAGAACAAAATTTGGTGAGTAAAGTGGGATTTGTGTACCCATCATTACCACCAAGTATCATCAAGATTGGGAGAAAAAATATTTGCTGGTATTTCGGAAACTCGTTATTTCTTAGAAGCATGGCCACCCCTCAAAATTAAAGTGCTTTTCCACAGACTGTGCTTAGGGCTACTTTTAAAGGAAACAAACCATAGAAACAAAACTGCGAACTCCTTTATTTTGTCAAGTTTCAAAGAGCTACTACAAACCATGTTGGATTTAGAGTTTCAAATTCATCTATCTATATAGGAGAGAACAAATTAAAACCTAAAAATAAAAACTTCTAATGTAAATGAACACTTCAACCTAGAAGAACAAAATTTGGTGAGCCAAGCGGAATTTTTGTACTTGTCATTACCACCACGTATCGTGAAGTTTGGGTGAAAAAGTATTTGTTGGTATTTCATAAACTCGTAATTTCTTGGAAGCTTGGCAACTCCTTTCAATGAAAGTGCTTTTCCACAGTCTCTCCTTAGGGCTACTTGAAGAGGAAAGAAATTATAGAGACAAAACTGAGAACTACTTTTTTTGTCAAGTTGCAAAGAGCTACTCCAAACCATGTTGGATTTAGGGTTCCAAATTCAGCTATCTATATAGGAGAGAACAGGGGGTAACCTAAAAATATAAACTGCTACAGTAAACGAACGCTTCCACCTAGAAGAACAAAATTTGGTGAGTCAAGTGGGACTTGTGTACCGATCATTACCACCAAGTATCATCAAGATTGGGTGAAAAAATATTTGCTGGTGTTTCGGAAACTCGTTATTTCTTGGAAGCTAGGCAACCCCTTTCAATGAAAGTGCTTTTCCACAGTCTGTACCTAGGGCTACTTGAAGAGGAAACAAACCATAAAGACAATACTGAGAACTCCTTTATTTTGTCAAGTTTCAAAGAGCTACTACAAACCATGTTGGATTTAGAGTTCCAAATTCATCTATGTATATAGAAGAGAACAGAGTGAAACCTAAATATAAAAACTGGTACTGTAGACGAACGCGTCAACCTAGAAGAACAAAATTTGGTGAGCCAAGTGGGATTGTTGTACTGATCAATACAACGAAGTATCATCAAGATTTGGTGAAAAAATATTTTTTGGTATTTCGTAAACTCGTAATTTCTTGGAAGCTTGGCAACTTCTTTCAATGAAAGTGCTTTTCCACAGTCTCTTCTTAGGGCTACTTGAAGAGGAAACAAATCATAGAGACAAAACTGAGAACTACTTTTTTGTCAAGTTTCATAGAGCTACTACAAACCATGTTGGATTTAGAGTTCCAAATTCAGCTATCTATATAGGAGAGAGCAGAGGGAAACCTAAAAATATAAACTGCTACTGTAAATGAACGCTTCAACCTAGAAGAACAAAAATTGGTGAGCCAAGTGGGATTGTTGTACTGATCAATACCACCAAGTATCATCAAGATTGGGTGAAAAAATATTTGCTGGAATTTCGGAAACTCGTTATTTCTTAGAAGCTTGGCAACCCCTCTCAATGAAAGTGCTTTTCCCCAGTCTGTGCCTAGGGCTACTTGAAGAGGAAACAAACCATAGAGACAAAACTGAGATCTCCTTTATTTTGTCAAGTTTCAAAGAGCTACTACAAACCATTTTGGATTTAGAGTTCCAAATTTATCTATCAATATAAGAGAGAACAGAGTAAAACCTAAATATAAAAACTACTACTGTAGACGAACGCTTAAACCTAGAAGAACACAATTTGGTGACCCAAGTTGGATTTGTGTACTGATCATTGCCACCAAGTATCATCAAGATTGGGTAAAAAAATATTTGCTGGTATTTCGGAAACTCGTTATTTCTTAGAAGTTTGGCAAACCCTCTCAATGCAATTGCTTTTCCCCAGTCTGTGCCTAGGGCTACTTGAAGAGGAAACAAAGCATAGAGACAAAACTGAGAACTCCTTTATTTTGTCAAGTTTCAAAGAGCTACTACAAACCATGTTGGATTTAGAATTCCAAATTCATCTATCTATATAGGAGAGAACAAAGTGAAACCTAAAAATGAAAACTACTACTGTAGACGAACGCTTAAACCTAGAAGAACACAATTTGGTGAGCCAAGTGGGATTTGTGTACTGATCATTACCACCAAGTATCATCAAGATTGGGTGAAAAAATATTTGCTGGTATTTCGGAAACTCGTAATTTCTTGGAGGCTTTGCAACCCCTTTCATTGAAAGTGCTTTACCACAGTGTCTGTTTAGGGCTACTTGAAGAGAAAACAAATCATAGAGACAAAACTAAGAACTCCTTTATTTTTTGAAGTTTCAAAGAGCTACTAAAACCATGTTGGATTTAGAGCTCCAAATTCATCTATCTATATAGGAGAGAACAGAGGGAAACCAAAAAATATAAACTGCTACTCTAAACGAACGCTTCAAAATAGAAGAACAAAATTTGGTGAGTCAAGTGGGATTTGTGTACCTATCATTACCACAAAGTATCATCAAGATTGGGTGAGAAAATATTTGCTGGTATTGCGGAAACTCGTTATTTCTTAGAAGTTTGGCCACCCCTCAAAATGAAAGTGCTTTTCCACAGTCTGTGCCTAGGGCTACTTGAAGAGGAAACAAACCATAGAGACAAAACTCAGAACTCCTTTATTTTGTCAAGATTCAAAGAGCTACTACAAACCATGTTGGATTTAGAGTTCCAAATTCATCTATCTATATAGGAGAGAACAAAGTGAAACCTAAAAATAAAAACTGCTACTGTAAACGAACACTTCAACCTAGAAGAACAAAATTTGGTGATCCAAGCGGAATTTGTGTACTTGTCATTACCACCACGTTTCGTCAAGATTGAGTGAAAAAGTATTTGCTGGCATTTCGTAAACTCGTAATTTCTTGGAAGCTTGGCAACTCCTTTCAATGAAAGTGCTTTTCCACAGTATCTCCTTAGGGCTACTTGAAGAGGAAACAAATAATAGAGACAAAACTGAGAACAACTTTTTTTGTCAAGTTTCATAGAGCTACTACAAACCATTTTGGATTTAGAGTTCCAAATTCACCTATCTATATAGGAGAGAGCAGAGGGAAACCTAAAAATATAAACTGCTAATGTAAATGAACGCTTCAACCTAGAAGAACAAAATTTGGTGAACCAAGTGGGATTGTTGTACTGATCAATACCACCAAGTAACATCAAGATTGGGTGAAAAAATATTTGCTGGAATTTCGGAAACTCGTTATTTATTAGAAGCTTGGCAACCCCTCTCAATGAAAGTGTTTTTCCCCAGACTGTGCCTAGGGCTACTTGAAGAGGAAACAAACCATAGAGACAAAACTGAGATCTCCTTTATTTTGTCAAGTTTCAAAGAGCTACTACAAACCATGTTGGATTTAGAGTTCCAAATTTATCTATCAATATAAGAGAGAACAGAGTAAAACCTAAATATAAAAACTACTACTGTAGACGAACGCTTAAACCTAGAAGAACACAATTTGGTGAGCCAAGTTGGATTTGTGTAGTGATCATTGCCACCAAGTATCATCAAGATTGGGTAAAAAAATATTTGCTGGTATTTCGGAAACTCGTTATTTCTTAGAAGTTTGGCAAACCCTCTCAATGCAATTGCTTTTCCCCAGTCTGTGCCTCGGGCTACTTGAAGAGGAAACAAACCATAGAGACAAAACTGAGAACTCCTTTATTTTGTCAAATTTCAAAGAGCTACTACAAACCATGTTGGATTTAGAGTTTCAAATTCATCTATCTATATAGGAGAGAAGAAAGTGAAACCTAAAAATGAAAAGTACTACTGTAGACGAACGCGTAAACCTAGAACACAATTTGGTGAGCCAAGTGGGATTTGTGTACTGATCATTACCACCAAGTATCATCAAGATTGGGTGAAAAAATAGTTGATGCTATTTCGGAAACTCGTTATTTCTTAGAAGCTTGGCAACCCCTCTCAATGAAAATGCTTTTCCACATTCTGTGTCTAGGGCTACTTGAAGAGGTAACAAACCATAGAGACAAAACTGAGATCTCCTTTATTTTGTCATGTTTCAAAGAGCTACTACAAACCCTGTTGTATTTAGAGTTCCAAATTAATCTATCTATATAGGAGAGAACAGAGGGAAACCTAAAAATATAACTGCTACTGTAAACGAACGTTTAACCTAGAAGAACAAAATTTGGTGAATCAAGTGGGATTTCTGTATCGATCATTACCACCAAGTATCATCAAGATTGGGTGGAAAAATATTTGCTGGTATTTCGGAAACTCATTATTTCTTGAAAGATTGGCAACCCCTTTCAATGAAAGTGCTTTTCCACAGTCTGTTCCTAGGGCTACTTGAAGAGGAAACAATCCATAGAGGCAATACTGAGAACGACTTTATTTTTGTCAAATTTCAAAAAGCTACTACAAACCATGTTGGATTAAGAGTTCCATATTCATCTATCAATATAAGAGAGAACAAAGTGAAACCTAAAAATAAAAACTGCTACTGTAAACGAATGCTTCAACCTAGAAGAACAAAATTTGGTGAGCCAAGTGGGATTTGTGTACTTGTCATTACCACCACGTATCATCAAGATTGGGTGAAACAGTATTTGCTGGTATTTCGGAAACTCGTAATTTCTTGGAAGCTTGGCAACTCCTTTCATTGAAAGTGCTTTTCCACAGTCTCTGCTTAGGGCTACTTGAAGAGAAAACAAACAATAGAGACAAAACTGGGAACTACTTTTTATTGTCGAGTTTCAAAGAGCTACTACAAACCATGTTGGATTTAGAGTTCCAAATTAATCTATCTATATAGGAGAGAACAGAGTGAAACCTAAAAATAAAAACTGCTACTGTAAACGAACGCTTCAACCTAGAAGAACACAGTTTGGTGAGCCAAGTGAGATTTGTGTACTGATCATTACCACCACGTATCATCAAGATTGCGTGAAAAAATATTTGCTGGTATTTCGGAAACTCGTTATTTCTTAGAATCTTGGCAACCCCTCTCAATGAAAGTGCTTTTCCACAGTCTGTTCCTAGTGCTACTTGAAGAAGGAACAATGCATAAAGACAAAACTGAGAACTCCTTTATTTTGTCAAGTTTCAAAGAGCTACTACAATCCATGTTGGATTTAGAGTTCCAAATTCATCTATCTATATAGGAGAGAACAGAGTGAAACCTAAAAATAAAAACTGCTACTGTAAACGAACGGTTAAACTAGAAGAACAAAATTTGGTGAGCCATGTGGGATTTGTGTACTTCTCATTACCACCAAGCATCATCAAGATTGGGTGAAAAAATATTTGCTGGTATTTCGGAAACCAGTAATTTCTTGGAAGCTTGGCAACCCCTTTCAATGAAAGTGCTTTTCCACAGTCTCTGCCTGGGCTACTTGAAGAGGAAACAAATCATAGAGACAAAATGAGAACTCCTTTATTTTGTCATGTTTCAAAGAGCTACTACAACCATGTTGGATTTAGAGTTCCAAATTCATCTATCTATATAGGAGAGAACAGAGGGAAACCTAAAAATCTAAACTGCTACTGTAGACTAACGCTTAAACCTAGAAGAACAAAATTTGGTGAGTCAAGTGGGATTTGTGTACCGATCATTACCACCAAGTATCATCAAGTTTGGGTGAAAAAATATTTGCTGGTATTTCGGAAACTCGTTAATTCTTGGAAGCTTGGCAACCCCTTTCAATGAATGTGCTTTTCCACAGTCTGTGCCTAGGGCTACTTGAAGAGGAAACAAACCATAGAGACAATACTGAGAACGACTTTATTTTGTCAAATTTCAAAGAGGTACTACAAACCATGTTGGATTGATAGTTCCAAATTCATCTATCTATATAGGAGAGAACAAAGTGAAACCTAAAAATAAAAACTGGTACTGTAAACGAACGCTTCAACCTAGAAGAACAAAATTTGGTGAGCCAAGTGGGATGTGGTACTTGTCATTACCAACACGTATCATCAAGATTGGGTGAAATAGTATTTGCTGGTATTTCGGAAACTCGTAATTTCTTGGAAGCTTGGCAACTCCTTTCAATGAAAGTGCTTTTCCACAGTCTCTGCTTTGGGCTACTTGAAGAGAAAACAAATCATAGAGACAAAACTGGGAACTACTTTTTTTTGTCAAGATTCAAAGAGCTACTACAAACCATGTTGGATTTAGTGTTCCAAATTCATCTATCTATATAAGAGAGAACAGTGAAACGTAAATAAAAAAACTGATACTGTAGACGAACGCTTCAACCTTGAAGATCAAAATTTGGTGAGAATAGTGGGATTTATGTACTGATCCTTCCCACGAAGTATCATCAAGATTGGGTGAAAAAAATATTTGCTGGTATTACGGAAACTCGTTATTTCTTAGAAGCTTGGGAAACCCTCTCAATGAAAGTGCTTTTCCACAGTCTGTGCCTAGGGCTACTTGAAGAGGAAACAAACCATAGAGACAAAACTGAGAACTCCTTTATTTTATGAAGTTTCAAAGAGGTACAACAAACCATGTTGAATTTAGAGTTCCAACTTCATCTATCATTATAGGAGTGAACTGAGAGAAACCTAAGAATAAAAACTGCTACTGTAAACGAACGCTTCAAACTAGAAGAACTAAATTTGGTGAGCCAAGTGGGATTTGTGTACTTGTCATTACCACCAAGTATCATCAAGATTGGGTGAAAAAATATTTGCTGGTATTTCGGAAACTCGTTAATTCTTAGAAGCTTGGCAACCCCTTTCAATGAACGTGTTCTTCCACAGTTTGTGCCTAGGGCTACTGGAATAGGAAACAAACCATAGAGACAAAACTGAGAACTCCTTAATTTTGTCAAGTTTCAAAGAGCTACTACAAACCATGTTGGATTTAGAATTCCAAATTCATCTATCTATATAGGAGAGAACAGAGTGAAACATAAAAATAAAAACTGCTACTGTAAACGAATGCTTCAACCTAGAAGAACAAAATTTGGTGAGCCAAGTGTGATTTGTGTACTTGTCATTACCACCACGTATAATCAAGGTTTTGTGAAACATTATTTGCTGGTATTTCAGAAACTCGTAATTTCTTGCAAGCTTGGCAACTCCTTTCAATGAAAGTGCTTTTCCACAGTCTCTGCTTATGGCTACTTGAAGAGAAAACAAATCATAGAGACAAAACTGGCAACTACTTTTTTTGTCAAGTTTCACCGCGCTACTACAAACCATGCTGGATTTAGAGTTCCAATTTCAGCTATCTATATATGAGAGAACAGAGGGAAACCTAAAAGTATAAACTGCTACTGTAAAGGAACACTTCAACCTAGAACAACACAATTCGGTGAGCTAATTGGGATTTGTGTTCTGATCATTACCACCACGTATCCTCAAGATTGGGTGAAAAAATATTTGCTGTTATTTTGACAACTCATTATTTCTTAGAAGCTTGGCAACCCCTCTCAATGAAAGTGCTTTTCCACAGTCTGGGCCTACGTCTACTTGAAGAGGAAACAAACCATAGAGACAAAACTGAGAACTCATTTATTTTGTCAAGTTTCAGAGAAATACTACAAACCATGTTGATTTTAGAGTTCCAAATTCATCTATCTATATAGGAGAGAACAGAGGGAAACCTAAAAATAAAAACTGCCATTGTAAACGAACGCTTCAACCTAGAAGAACAAAATTTGGTGAGCCACGTGGGAATTGTGTACTTGTAATTACCACCAAGTATCATCAAGATTGGGTGAAAAAATATTTGCTGGTATTTCAGAAACCCGTAATTTTTTGGGAGCTTGACAAACCCTTTCAATGAAAGTGCTTTTCCCCAGTTTCTGCTTAGGGCTACTTGAAGAGGAAACAAACCATAGAGTCAAAACTGAGAACTCCTTTATTTTGTCAAGTTTCAAAGAGCTACTACAAACCATGTTGGATTTAGAGTTCCAAATTCATCTATCTATATGGGAGAGAACAGAGTGAAAACTAAAAATAAAAACTGCTACTGTAAATGAACGCTTCAACCTAGTAGAACACAATTTGGTGAGCCAAGTTGGACTTGTGTACTGATCATTACCACCACGTATCATCAAGACAGGGTGAAAAAATATTTGCTGGTATTTCTAAAACTCGTTATTTCTTAGAATCTTGGCAACTCCTTTCTATGAAAGTACTTTTCTACAGTTTGTGCCTAGGGCAACATGAAGAGGAAACAATCCATAGAGACAATACTGAGAACACTTTTATTTTGTCAAGTTTCAAAGAGCTACAACAAACCATATTGGATTTAAAGTTCCAAATTCATCTATCTATATAGGAGAGAAGTGAGTGACACCTAAAAATAAAAACTGCTACTGTAAACGAATGCTTCAACCTCGAAGAACAAAATTTGGTGAGCCACGTGGGATATGTGTACTTGTCATTAACACCAAGTATCATCAAGATTGGGTGAAAAACTGTTTGCTGCTATTTCGGAAACTCGTAATTTCTTGGAAGCTTGGCAACCCCTTTCAATGAAAGGGCTTTTCCACAGTCTCTGCTTAGGGATACATTAGGAGGAAACAAATCATAGAGACAAAACTGAGGTCTCCTTTATTTTATGAAGTTTCAAAGAGGTACTACAAACCATGTTGGATTTAGAGTTCCAAATTCATCTATCTATTTAGGAGAGAACTGAGTGAAACCTAGAAGAACAAAATTTTGAGTCAAGTGGGATTTGTGTACTGATCATTACCACCAGTATCATCAAGATTGTGTGAAAAAATATTTGCTGGTATTTTGAAACTCGTCATTTCTTACAAGCTTGGCAACAACTCTCAATGAAAGTGCTTTTCCACAGTCTGTGCCTAGGGCTACTTGAAGAGGAAACAAACCATAGAGACAAAACTGAGAACTTTTTTATTTTGTCAAGTTTCAAGGAGCTACTCAAGCCATGTTGGATTTAGTGTTTTATATTCATCTATCTATATAGGAGAGAACAGAGTGAAACCAAAAAATAAAAACAGCTACTGTAAACGAACGCTTCAACCTAGAAGAACAAAATTTGGTGAGCCAAGTGGGATTTGTGTACTTATCATTACCACCAAGTATCATCAAGATTGGGTGAAAACATATTTGCTGGTATTTCGAAACTCGTAATTTATTGGAAGCTTGGCAACCCCTCCCAATGAATGTGCTTTTCCTCAGTCTGTGCCTAGGGCTATTTGAAGAGGAAACAAACCATAGAGACAAAACTGAGAACTTTTTTATTTTGTCAAGTTTCAAAGAGCTACTACAAACCATGTTCGATTTAGAGTTCCAAATTCATCTATCTATATAGGAGAGAACAGAGGGAAACCTAAAAATAAAAACTGCTACTGTAAACGAACGCTTCAACCTAGAAGAGCAAAATTTGGTGAGCCAAGTGGGATTTTTGTACTTGTCATTACCACCAAGTAACATCAAGATTGGGTGAAAAAATATTTGCTGGTATTTCGGAAACAAGTAATTTTTTGGGAGCTTGGCAAACCCTTTCAATGAAAGTGCTTTTCCACAGTCTCTGCTAAGGGCTACTTGAAGAGGAAACAAAACAAGTAGACAAAACTGATAACTCCTTCATTTTGTCAAGTTTCAAAGAGGTACGACAAACCATGTGGGATTTAGAGTTCCAAATTCATCTATCTATATAAAAGAGAGAGTGAAACCTAAAAATAAAAACTGCTATTGTACACGAACGCTTAAACCTAGAAGAACAAAATTTGGTGAGCCACGTGGGAATTGTGTACTTGTAATTACCACCAAGTATCATCAAGATTGGATGAAAATATATTTGCTTGTATTTCGGAAACCCGTAATTTTTTGGGAGCTTGGCAAACCCTTTCAATGAAAGTGCTTTTCCCCAGTTTCTGCTTAGGGCTACTTGAAGAGGAAACAAACCATAGAGACAAAACTGAGAACTCCTTTATTTTGTCAAGTTTCAAAGAGCTACTACAAACCATGTTGGATTTAGAGTTCCAAATTCATCTATCTATATGGGAGAGAACAGAGTGAAAACTAAAAATAAAAACTGCTACTGTAAATGAACGCTTCAACCTAGTAGAACACAATTTGGTGAGCCAAGTTGGACTTGTGTACTGATCATTACCACCACGTATCATCAAGACAGGGTGAAAAAATATTTGCTGGTATTTCTAAAACTCGTTATTTCTTAGAAGCTTGGCAACTCCTTTCAATGAAAGTACTTTTCTACAGTTTGTGCCTAGGGCAACATGAAGAGGAAACAATCCATAGAGACAATACTGAGAACACTTTTATTTTGTCAAGTTTCAAAGAGCTACTACAAACCATATTGGATTTAAAGTTCCAAATTCATCTATCTATATAGGAGAGAAGTGAGTGAAACCTAAAAATAAAAACTGCTACTGTAAACGAACGCTTCAACCTCGAAGAACAAAATTTGGTGAGCCAAGTGGGATATGTGTACTTGTCATTAACACCAAGTATCATCAAGATTGGGTGAAAAACTGTTTGCTGCTATTTTGGAAACTCGTAATTTCTTGGAAGCTTGGCAACCCCTTTCAATGAAAGTGCTTTTCCACAGTCTCTGCTTAGGGATACATTAGGAGGAAACAAATCATAGAGACAAAACTGAGGTCTCCTTTATTTTATGAAGTTTCAAAGAGGTACTACAAACCATGTTGGATTTAGAGTTCCAAATTCATCTATCTATTTAGGAGAGAACTGAGTGAAACTTAGAAGAACAAAATTTTGAGTCAAGTGGGATTTGTGTACTGATCATTACCACCAGTATCATCAAGATTGTGTGAAAAAATATTTGCTGGTATTTTGAAACTCGTTATTTCTTACAAGCTTGGCAACAACTCTCAATGAAAGTGCTTTTCCACAGTCTGTGCCTAGGGGTACTTGAAGAGGAAACAAACCATAGAGACAAAACTGAGAACTTTTTTATTTTGTCAAGTTTCAAGGAGCTACTCAAACCATGTTGGATTTAGTGTTTTATATTCATCTATCTATATAGGAGAGAACAGAGTGAAACCAAAAAATAAAAACAGCTACTGTAAACGAACGCTTCAACCTAGAAGAACAAAATTTGGTGAGCCAAGTGGGATTTGTGTACTTATCATTACCACCAAGTATCATCAAGATTGGGTGAAAACATATTTGCTGGTATTTCGAAACTCGTAATTTATTGGAAGCTTGGCAACCCCTTTCAATGAAAGTGCTATTCCACAGTCTCTGCTTAGGGCTACTTGAAGAGGAAACAAACCAGAGAGACAAATCTGAGAACATTTTTATTTTGTCAAGTTTCAAAAAGCTACTACAAACCATGTTGGATTTAAAGTTCCAAATTCATCTATCTATATAGGAGAGAACAGAGGGAAACCTAAAAATAAAAACTGCTCTGGTAAACGAACGCTTCAACCTAGAAGAGCAAAATTTGGGGAGGCAAATGGGACTTGTGTAATTGTAATTACCACCAAGTATCATCAAGATTGGGTGAAAAAATATTTGCTGGTATTTCGGAAACCCGTAATTTTTTGGGAGCTTGGCAAACCCTTTCAATGAAAGTGCTTTTCCCCAGTTTCTGTTTAGGGGGCATGAAGAGGAAACAAACCATAGTGACACAACTGAGAACTCCTTTATTTTGTCAAGTTTCAAAGAGCTACTACAAACCATGTTGGATTTAGAGTTAAAATTTCATCTATCTATATGGGACAGAACAGAGTGAAACCTAAAAATAAAAACTGCTACTGTAAATGAATGCTTCATACTTGAAGAACACAATTTAGTGAGCCAAGTGGCATTTGTGTATTGATCATTACCACCAAGGATCATCAAGATTGGGTGAAAAAATATTTGCTGGTGTTTCGGAAACTCGTTATTTCTTAGAAGCTTGGCAACTGCTCTCAATGAATGTGCTTTTCCCCAGACTGTGCCTAGGGCTACTTGAAGAGGAAACAAACCATAGAGACAAAACTGAGAACTTTTTTATTTTGTCAAGTTTCAAAGAGCTACTACAAACCATATTGGATTTAGAGTTCCAAATTCATCTAACTATATAGGAGAGAACATAGAGAAACCTAAAAATAAAAACTGCTACTGTAAATGAACGCTTCAACCTAGAAGAGCAAAATTTGTGAGCCAAGTAGGATTTGTTTACTTGTCATTACCACCAAGTATCATCAAGATTGGGTGAAAAAATATTTGCTGGTATTTCGGAAACCCGTAATTTCTTGGAAGCTTGGCAAACCCTTTCAATGAAAGTGCTTTTCCACAGTCTGTGCCTAGGGCTACTTGAAGAGGAAACAAACCATAGAGACAAAACTGAGAACTTTTTTATTTTGTCAAGTTTCAAAGAGCTACTACAAACCATGTTGGATTTAGAGTTCCATATTCATCTATCTATATAGGAGAGATTAGAGGGAAACCTAAAAATAAAAACTGCTACTGTAAACGAACGCTTCAACCTAGAAGAACAAAATTTGGTGAGCCATTTGGGATTTGTGTACTTGTCATTACCATCGAGTATCATCAAGATTGGGTGAAAAAATATTTGCTGGTATTTCGGCAACCCATAATTTCTTGTGAGCTTGGCAAACCCTTTCAATGAAAGTGCTTTTCCACAGTCTCTGCTTAGGGCTACTTGAAGAGGAAACAAATCATAGAGACAAAACTGAGAACTCCTTTATTTTGTAAAGTTTCAAAGAGCTACTACAAACCATGTAGGATTTAGAGTTCCAAATTCAGCTATCTATATAGGAGAGAGCAGAAGGAAACCTAAAAATTTAAACTGCTACTGTAAGGAACGCTTCAACCTAGAAGAACAAAATTTGGTGATCCAAGTGGGATTTGTGTACTTGTCCATACCAAAAATTATCATCAAGAATGGGTGAAAAAGTATTTGTTGGTATTTCGGAAACTTGTTATTTCTTAGAAGCTTGGCAACCCCTCTCAATGAATGTTCTTTTCCCCAGTCTTTGCCTAGGGCTATTTGAAGAGGAAACAAACCATAGAGACAAAACTGAGAACTTTTTTCTTTTGTCAAGTTTCAAAGAGCTACTACAAACCATGTTGGATTTAGAGTTCCAAATTCATCAATCTATATAAAAGAGAACAGAGTGAATCCTAAAAATAAAAACTGCTACTGTAAACGAACACTTCAACCTAGAAGAACACAATTAGGTGAGCAAAGTGGTATTTGTGTACTGATCATTACCACCAAGTATCATCATGATTGGGAGAAAAAATATTTGCTGGTGTTTCGGAAACTCGTTATTTCTTAGTAGCTTGGGAAACACTCTCAATGAAAGTGCTTTTCCACAGTCTGTGCCTAGGTCTACTTGAAGAGGAAACAAACCATAGAGACAAAACTGAGATCTCCTTTATTTTGTCAAGTTTCAAAGAGCTACTACAAACCATGTTGGATTTAGAGTTCCAAATTCATCTATCTATATAGGAGAGAACACAGGGACACCTAAAATTATAAACTGCTACTGTAAACGAACGCTTCAACCTAGAAGAACCAAATTTGATGAGTCAAGTGGGATTTTTGTACTGATCATTACCACCAGTATCATCAATTGGGTGAAAATATATTTGCTGGTATTTCGGAAACTCGTTATTTCTTAGAAGTTGACAACCCCTTTCAATGAAATTGCTTTTCCACAGTTTGAGCCTAGGGCTACTAGAAGAGGAAACAAACCATAGAGACAAAATTGAGAACTCCTTTATTTTGTCAAGTTTCAAAGAGCTACTACAAACCATGTTGGATTTAGAGTTCCAAATTCATCTATCTATATAGGAGAGAACAGAGTGAAACCTAAAAATAAAAACTGCTACTGTAAACGAACGCTTCAACCTAGAAGAACACAATTTGGTGAGCCAAGTGGGATTTGTGTACTGATCATTACTACCACGTATCATCAAGATTGCATGAAAAAATATTTGCTGGTATTTCAGAAACTCGTTATTTCCTTGAAGCTTGGCAACCCCTCTAAATGAATATGCTTTTCCCCAGTCGGTGCCAAGGGCTATTTGAAGAGGAAACAAACCATAGAGACAAAACTGAGAACATTTTTATTTTGTCAAGTTTCAAAGAGCTACTACAAACCATGTTGGATTTAGTGTTCCAAATTCATCTATCTATATAGGAAAGAACAGAGGGAAACCTAAAAATAAAAACTGCTCTTGTAAACGAACGCTTCAACCAAGAAGAGCAAAATTTGGTGAGCCAAGTGGGATTTGTGTACTTGTAATTACCACTAA
Source organism: Callospermophilus lateralis (assembly GCF_048772815.1). Classification (NCBI taxonomy): domain Eukaryota; kingdom Metazoa; phylum Chordata; class Mammalia; order Rodentia; family Sciuridae; genus Callospermophilus; species Callospermophilus lateralis. The sequence goes on from NW_027512696.1 coordinate 349,234, forward strand.
GTATCATCAAAATTGGGTGAAAAAATGTTTTCCGGTATTTCGGAAACCCGTAATTTTTTGGGAGCTTGGCAAACCCTTTCAATGAAAGTGCTTTTCCACAGTCTCTGCTTAGGGCTACTTGAAGAGGACAAATCATAGAGACAAAACTGAGAACTCCTTTTTATTGTCAAGTTTCAAAGAGCTACTACAAACCATGTTGGATTTAGAGTTCCAAATTCATCTATTTATATAGGAGAGAGCAGAGGGACACCTCAAAATATAAACTGCTACTGTAAATGAACGCTTCAACCTAGAACAACAAAATTTGGAGAGCCAAGTGGGATTTGTGTACTTGTCATTACCACCAAGTATCATCAAGATTGGGTGAAAAAATAATTGCTGGTATTTCGGAAACTCGTTATTTCTTAGAAGCCTGGCAACCCCTCTCAATGAAAGTGCTTTTCCACAGTCTGTGCATAGGGCTACTTGAAGAGGAAACAATCCCTAGAGATAAAACTGAGAACTCCTTTATTTTGTCAAGTTTCAAGAGCTACTACAAAACATGTTTTATTTAGAGTTCCAAATTCTTCTATCTATATAGGAGAGAACACAGTGAAACCTAAAAATAAAAACTGCTAATGTAAACGAACGCTTCAACCTAGAAGAACAAAATTTGGTGAGCCAAGTGGGATTTGTGTACTTGTCATTACCCCCAAGTATCATCAAGATTGGGTGAAAAAATATTTGCTGGTATTTCAGAAACACGTAATTTCTTGGAAGCTTGGCAACCCATTTCAATGGATGTGTTTTCCACAGTCTCTGCCTGGGCTACTTGAAGAGGAAACAAATCATAGAGAAAAAACTGAGCACTATTTTTGTCAAGTTTCAAAGAGCTACTACAAATCTTGTTGGATTTAGAATTCCAAATTCATCTATCTATATAGGAGAGAACAAAGTGAAACCTAAAAATAAAAACTGCTACTGTAAATGAACGCTTCAACCTAGAACAACAAAATTTGGTAGACAAGTGGGATTTGTGTACCGATCATTAAAACCATGTATCATCAAGATTGGGTGAAAAAATATTTGCTGGTATTTCGGAAACTCGTTATTTCTTTTACGCTTGGCAACTCCTTTCAATGAAAGTGCTTTTCCACAGTCTCTGCTTAGGGCTACTAGAAGAGGAAACAAATCATAGAGACAAAACTGAGAACTAATTTTTTGTGTCAAGTTTCAAAGCGCTACTACAAACCATGCTGGATTTAGAGTTCCAAATTCAGCTATCTATATAGGAGAGAACAGAGGGACACCTAAAAATATAAACTGCTACTGTAAACGAACGCTTCAACCTAGAAGAACACAGTTTGGTGAGTCAAGTGGGATTTTTGTACTGATCATTACCACCAAGTATCATCAAGATTGGGTGAAAAAATATTTGCTGGTATTTTGGAAACTCGTTATTTGTTAGAATCTTGGCAACCCCTCTCAATGAAAGTGCTTTTCCACAGTCTGTGCCTAGGGCTACTTGAAGAGGAATCAAACCATAGAGACAAAACTGAGAACTCCTTTATTTTGTCAAGTTTCAAAGAGCTACTAAAAATCATGTTGGATTTAGAGTTCCAAATTCATCTATCTATATAGGAGAGAATAGAGTGAGACCTAAAAATAAAAACTGCTACTGTAAACGAACGCTTCAATCTAGAGGAACAAAATTTGGTGAGCCAAGTGGGATTTGTGTACTTGTCATTAACACCAAGTATCATGAGGTTGGGTGAAACAATATTTGCTGGTATTTCGGAAACTCGTAATTTTTTGGAAGCTTGGCAACCCCTTTCAATGAAAGTGCTTTTCCACATCTCTGCTTAGGGCTACTTGAAGAGGAAACAAATCATAGAGACAAAACTGAGAACTCCTTTATTTTGTCACTTTCAAAGAGCTACTACAAACCATGTTGGATTTAGAGTTCGAAATTCATCTATCTCTATAGGAGAGAACAGAGGGACACCTTAAAATATAAACTGCAACTGTAAACGAACGCTTCAACCTAGAAGAACCAAATATGTTGAGTCAAGTGGGATTTGTGTACTGATCATTACCACCAAATATCATTAATATTGGGTGAAAAAAATATTTGCTGGTATTTCGAAAACTCATTATTTCTTTAAAGCTTGGCAACCGCTCTCAATGAAAGTGCTTTTCCACAGTCTGTGCCTAGGGCTTCTTGAAAAAGAAACAAACCATAGAGACAAAACTGAGAACTATTTTATTTTGTCAAGTTTCAAAGAGCTACTGCAAACCATGTTGGATTAATAGTTCCAAATTCATCTCTCTATATAGGATAGAACAGAGTGAAACCTAAAAATAAAAACTGCTACTGTAGACGAAATATTCAAACTAGAAGAACAAAATTTGGTGAGCCAAGTGTGATTTGTGTAATTGTCATTACCACAAAGGATCATCAAGATTGGGTGAAAAAATATTTGCTGGCATTTCGGAAACTCGTAATTTCTTGGAAGCTTGGCAACCCCTTTCAATGAAAGTGCTTTTCCACAGTCTCTGCTTAGGGCTACTTGAAGATTAATCAAATCATAGACACAAAACTGAGAACTCGTTTATTTTGTCAAGTTTCAAAGAGCTACTGCAAACCATGTTGGATTTAGATTTCCAAATTCATCTATCTATATAGAAGAAAACAGAGTGAAACCTAAATATAAAAACTACTACTGTAGACGAACGATTCAACCTAGAAGAACAAAATTTGGTGAGCCAAGTGAAACTGGTGTACTGATCATTACCCCCAAGTTTCCACAAGATTGGGTGAAAAAATATTTGCTGGTATTTCGGAAACTCGTTATTTCTTAGAAGCTTGGCAACCCCTCAATGAAAGTGCTTTTCCACAGTCTGTGCCTAGGGCTACTTGAAGAGGAAACAAACCATAGAGACAAAACTGAGAACTCCTTTATTTTGTCAAGTTACAAAGAGCTGCTACAAACCAAGTTGGATTTAGAGTTCCAAATTCATCCATCTATATCGAAGAGAACGGAGTGAAACCTAAATATAAATATTCCTACTGTAGACGAACGCTTCAACCTAGAATAACAAAATTTGGTGAGGCCAGTGGGATTGGTGTACTGAGCATTACCCACAAGTATCATCAAGATTGGGTGAAAAAATATTTGCTGGTATTTCGGAAACTCGTTATTTCTTAGAAGCTTGGCAAGCCCTCTCAATGAAAGTGCTTTTCCACAGTCTGTGCCTAGGGCTACTTGAAGAGGAAAAAAACCATACGGAAAAAACAGAGAACTCCTTTATTGTGTCATGTTTCAAAGAGGTAATACAAAACCATGTTGGATTTAGAGTTCCAAATTCATCTATCTATGTAGGAGAGAACAGAGGGACACCTAAAAATATAAACTGCTACTCTAAACTAACGCTTCAACCTACAAGAACAAAATTTGATGAGTCAAGAGGGATTTGTGTACCGATCTTTACCACCAAGTATCATCAAGATTGGGTGAAAAACTGTTTGCTGGTATTTCAGAAACTCGTAATTTCTTGGAAGCTTGGCAACCCCTTTCAATGAAAGTGCTTTTCCAGAGTTAGTAACTAGGGCTACTTCAAGAGGAAAGAAACCATAGAGACAAAACAGAGAACTCCTTTATTTTGTCAAGTTTCAAAGAGCTACTACGAACCATGTTGGATTTAGTGTTCCAAATTCATCTATCTATATAGGAGAGAACAGAGTGAAACCTAAAAATAAAAACTGCTAGTGTAAACGAACGCTTCAACCTAGAAGAACACAATTTGGTGAGCCAAGTGGCATTTGTGTACTGATCATTACCACCACGTATCATCAAGATTGGGTGAAAAAATATTTGCTGGTATTTCGGAAACTCATTATTTTTTAGAAGCTTGGAAACCTCTCTCAATGAAAGTGCTTTTCCACAGTCTGTGTCTAGGGCTACTTGAATAGGAAACAAACCATAGAGACAAAAGTGAGAACTCCTTTATTTTGTCAAGTTTCAAAGAGCTTCTACAAACCATGTTGGATTTAGAGATCCAAATTCATCTATCTATATAGGAGAGAACAGAGGGAAACCTAAAAATAAAAACTGCTACTGTAAACGAACGCTTCAACCTAGAAGAACAAAATTTGGTGAGCCAAGTGGGATTTGTGTACCGATCATTACCACCAAGTATCATCAAGTTTGGGTGAAAAAGTATTTGCTGGTATTTCAAAACTCGTAATTTCTTGGAAGCTTGGCAAACCCTTTGAATGAAAGTGCTATTCCACAGTCTCTGCTTAGGGGTACTTGAAGAGGAAACAAAGCATAGAGACAAAACTGAGAACATTTTTATTTTGTCAAGTTTCAAAGAGCTACTACAAACCATGTTGGATTTAGAGTTCCAAATTCATCTATCTATATAGGAGAGAACAGAGGGAAACCTAAAAATAAAAACTGCTCTGGTAAACGAACGCTTCAACCTAGAAGAGCAAAATTTGGGGAGCCAAGTGGGACTTGCGTATTTGTAATTACCACCAAGTATCATCAAGATTGGGTGAAAAAATATTTGCTGGTATTTCGGAAACACGTAATTTTTTGGGAGCTTGGCAAACCCTTTCAATGAAAGTGCTTTTCCCCAGTTTCTGCTTAGGGGGCATGAAGAGGAAACAAACCATAGAGACACAACTGAGAACTCCTTTATTTTGTCAAGTTTCAAAGAGCTACTACAAACCATGTTGGATTTAGAGTTCCAATTTCATCTATCTATATGGGAGAGAACAGAGTGAAACCTAAAAATAAAAACTGCTACTGTAAATGAATGCTTCATACTTGAAGGAACACAATTTAGTGAGCCAAGTGGCATTTGTGTACTGATCATTACCACCAGGGATCATCAAGGCTGGGTGAAAAAATATTTGCTGGTATTTCGGAAACTCGTTATTTCTTAGAAGCTTCGCAACTCCTCTCAATGAATGTGCTTTTCCCCAGTCTTTGCCTAGGGCTACTTGAAGAGGCAACAAACCATAGAGACAAAACTGAGAACTCCTTTATTTTGTCAAGTTTCAGAGAGCTACTACAAACCATGTTGATTTTAGAGTTCCAAATTCATCTATCTATATAGGAGAGAACAGAGGGAAACCTAAAAATAAAAACTGCTACTGTAAACGAACGCTTCAACCTAGAAGAACCAAATTTGGTGAGTCAAGTGGAATTTGTGTACTGATCATTACCACCAGTATCATCAAGATTGGGTGAAAAAATATTTGCTGGTATTTTGGAAACTCGTTATTTCTTAGAAGCTTGAAAACAACTCTCAATGAAAGTGCTTTTCAACAGTCTGTGCCTAGGGCTACTTGAAGAGGATACAAATTATAGGGACAAAACTGAGATCTCCTTTATTTTGTCACGTTTCAAAGAGCTACTTCAAACCATGTTGGATTTAGTGTTTTAAATTCATCTATATACCTAGGAGAGAACAGAGTGAAACCTAAAAATAAAAACAGCTACTGTAAACGAACTCTTCAACCTAGAAGAACAAAATTTGGTGAGCCAAGTGGGATTTGTGTACGTATCATTACCACCAAGTATCATCAAGATTGGGTGAAAAAATATTTGCTGGTATTTCCAAACTCGTAATTTCTTGGAGCTTGGCAACCCCTTTCAATGAAAGTGCTTTTCCACAGTCTCTGCTTAGGGCTACTTGAAGAGGAAAAAGACCATAGAGACAACACTGAGAACATTTTTATTTTGTCAAGTTTCAAAGAGCTACTACAAACCATGTTGGATTTAGATTTCCAAATCCATCTATCTATATAGGAGAGAAGAGAGGGAAACCTAAAAATAAAAACTGCACTTGTAAAGGAACGCGTCAAACTTGAAGAGAAAAATTTGGTGAGCCAAGTGGGATTTGTGTATTTGTAATTTCCAAAAAGTATCATCAAGGACTGGGTGAAAAAATTTGCCGGTATTTCGGCAACCCGTAATTTTTTGGGAGCTTGGCAAACCCTTTCAATGAAAGTGCTGTTCTACAGTTTTTGCCTAGGGCTACTTGGAGAGGAAACAAACCATAGAGACAAAACTGAGAACTCCTTTATTTTGTTAAGTCAAAGAGCTACTACAAACCATATTGGATTTAGAGTTCCAAATTCATCTGTCTATATGGGAAAGAACAGAGTGAAACCTAAAAATAAAAACTGCTTCTATAAACGAACGCTTCAACCTAGAAGAACAAAATTTGGTGAGCCAAGTGGGATTTGTGTACCGATCATTACCAACAAGTATCATCCAGATTGGGTGAAAAAATATTTGCTGGTATTTCAGAAACTCGTTATTTCTTAGAAGCTTGACAACCCCTCTCAATGAAAGTGCTTTTCCACCCTCTGTGCCTAGGGCTACTTGAAGAGGAAACAAACCATAAAGAAAAAACTGAGAACTCCTTTATTTTGTCAAGTTTCAAAGAACTACTACAAACCGTGTTGGATATAGAGTTCCAAATTCACCTATCTATATAGGAGAGAACAGAGTGAAACCAAGAATAAAAACTGCACCTGTAAACGAACGCTTCCACCTAGAAAAACAAAATTTGGTGATCCAAGTGGGATTTGTGTACTTGTCATTACCACCACGTATCATCAAGATTGGGTGAAAAAATATTTGCTGGTATTTCGGAAACTCGTTATTTCTTGGAAGCTTGGCAACCCCTTTCAATGAAAGTGCTTTTCCACAGTCTGTGCCTAGGGCTACTTTAAGAGGAAACAAATCAAAGAGACAAAACTGAGAACTCCTTTATTTTGTCAAGTTTCAAAGAGCTACTACAAACCATGTTGGATTTAGAGTTCCAAATTCATCTATCTCTATAGGAGAGAACAGAGGGACACCTTAAAATATAAACTGCAACTGTAAACGAACGCTTCAACCTAGAAGAACCAAATATGTTGAGTCAAGTGGGATTTGTGTACTGATCATTACCACCAAATATCATTAATATTTGGTGAAAAAAATATTTGCTGGTATTTCGAAAACTCATTATTTCTTTAAAGCTTGGCAACCGCTCTCAATGAAAGTGCTTTTCCACAGTCTGTGCCTAGGGCTTCTTGAAAAAGAAACAAACCATAGAGACAAAACTGAGAACTATTTTTATTTTGTCAACTTTCAAAGAGCTACTGCAAACCATGTTGGATTAATAGTTCCAAATTCATCTCTCTATATAGGATAGAACAGAGTGAAACCAAAAAATAAAAACTGCTACTGTAGACGAAATATTCAAACTAGAAGAACAAAATTTGGTGAGCCAAGTGTGATTTGTGTAATTGTCATTACCACAAAGGATCATCAAGATTGGGTAAAAAAATATTTGCTGGTATTTCGGAAACTCGTAATTTCTTGGAAGCTTGGCAACCCCTTTCAATGAAAGTGCTTTTCCAAGTCTCTGCTTAGGGCTACTTGAAGAGGAATCAAATCATAGACACAAAACTGAGAACTCGTTTATTTTGTCAAGTTTCAAAGAGCTACTACAAACCATGTTGGTTTAGATTTCCAAACTCATCTATCTATATAGAAGAAAACAGAGTGAAACCTAAATATAAAAACTACTAATGTAGACGAACGATTCAACCTAGAAGAACAAAATTTGGTGAGCCAAGTGAAACTGGTGTACTGATCATTACCCCCAAGTATCAACAAGATTGGGTGAAAAAATATTTGCTGGTATTTCGGAAAATCGTTATTTCTTAGAAGCTTGGCAACCCCTCAATGAAAGTGCTTTTCCACAGTCTGTGCCTAGGGCTACTTGAAGAGGAAACAAACCATAGAGACAAAACTGAGAACTCCTTTATTTTGTCAAGTTACAAAGAGCTACTACAAACCAAGTTGGATTTAGAGTTCCAAATTCATCCATCTATATCGAAGAGAACGGAGTGAAACCTAAATATAAATACTCCTACTATAGACGAACGCTTCAACCTAGAATAACAAAATTTGGTGAGGCCAGTGGGATTAGTGTACTGAGCATTACCCACAAGTATCATCAAGATTGGGTGAAAAAATATTTGCTGGTATTTCGGAAACTCGTTATTTCTTAGAAGCTTGGCAACCCCTCTCAATGAAAGTGCTTTTCCACAGTCTGTGCCTAGGGCTATTTGAAGAGGAAACAAACCATAGAAACAAAACAGAGAACTCCTTTATTTTGTCATGTTTCAAAGAGGTAATACAAACCATGTTGGATTTAGAGTTAAAAATTCATCTATCTATGTAGGAGAGAACAGAGGGACACCTAAAAATATAAACTGCTACTCTAAACTAACGCTTCAACATACAAGAACAAAATTTGGTGAGTCAAGTGGGATTTGTGTACTGATCTTTACCACCAAGTATCATCAAGATTGGGTGAAAAACTGTTTGCTGGTATTTCGGAAACTCGTAATTTCTTGGAAGCTTGGCAACCCCTTTCAATGAAAGTGCTTTTCCACAGTTAGTAACTAGGGCTACTTCAAGAGGAAAGAAACCATAGAGACAAAACTGAGAACTCCTTTATTTTGTCAAGTTTCAAAGAGCTACTACGAACCATGTTGGATTTAGTGTTCTAAATTCATCTATCTATATAGGAGAGAACAGAGTGAAAATAAAAATTAAAACTGCTACTGTAAACGAACGCTTCAACCTAGAAGAACACAATTTGGTGAGCCAAGTGGCATTTGTGTACTGATCATTACCACCACGTATCATCAAGATTGGGTGAAAAAATATTTGCTGGTATTTCGGAAACTCGTTATTTTTTAGAAGCTTGGAAACCTCTCTCAATGAAAGTGCTTTTCCACAGTCTGTGTCTAGGGCTACTTGAATAGGAAACAAACCATAGAGACAAAAGTGAGAACTCCTTTATTTTGTCAAGTTTCAAAGAGCTTCTACAAACCATGTTGGATTTAGAGTTCCAAATTCATCTATCTATATAGAAGAGAACAGAGGGAAACCTAAAAATAAAAACTGGTACTCTAAACGAACGCTTCAACCTAGAAAAACAAAATTTGGTGAGTAAAGTGCGATTTGTGTACCGATCATTACCACCACGTATCATCAAGATTGGGTGAAAAAATATTTGCTGGTATTTCGGAAACTCGTAATTTCTTGGTTGCTTGGCAACAACTCTCAATGAAAGTGCTTTTCCACAGTCTGTGCCTAGAGCTACTTGAAGATGAAACAAACCATAGAGACAAAACTGAGATCTCCTTTATTTTGTCAAGTTTCAAAGAGCTACTACAAACCATGTTGGATTTAGAGTTCCAAATTCATCTATCTATATGGAGAGAACATAGGGAAACCTAAAAATAAAAACTGCTACTGTAGACGAAATATTCAACCTAGAAGAACAAAATTTGGTGAGCCAAGTGTGATTTGTGTAATTGTCATTACCACAAAGGATCATGAAGATTGGGTGAAAAAATATTTGCTGGTATTTCGGAAACTCGTAATTTCTTGGAAGCTTGGCAACACCTTTCAATGAAAGTGCTTTTCCACAGTCTCCGCTTAGGGCTACTTGAAGAGAAATCAAATCATAGACACAAAACTGAGAACTCGTTTATTTTGTCAAGTTTCAAAGAGCTACTGCAAACCATGTTGGATTTAGATTTCCAAATTCATCTATCTATATAGAAGAAAACAGAGTGAAACCTAAATATAAAAACTACTAATGTAGACGAACGATTCAACCTAGAAGAACAAAATTTGGTGAGCCAAGTGAAACTGGTGTACTGATCATTACCCCCAAGTATCCACAAGATTGGGTGAAAAAATATTTGCTGGTATTTCGGAAACTCGTTATATCTTAGAAGCTTGGCAACCCCTCAATGAAAGTGCTTTTCCACAGTCTGTGCCTAGGGCTACTTGAAGAGGAAACAAACCATAGAGACAAAACTGAGAACTCCTTTATTTTGTCAAGTTACAAAGAGCTACTACAAACCAAGTTGGATTTAGAGTTCCAAATTCATCCATCTATATCGAAGAGAACGGAGTGAAACCTAAATATAAATACTCCTACTGTAGACGAACGCTTCAACCTAGAATAACAAAATTTAGTGAGGCCAGTGGGATTGGTGTACTGACCATTACCCACAAGTATCATCAAGATTGGGTGAAAAAATATTTGCTGGTATTTCGGAAACTCGTTATTTCTTAGAAGCTTGGCAAGCCCTCTCAATGAAAGTGCTTTTCCACAGTCTGTGCCTAGGGCTACTTGAAGAGGAAAAAAACCATACGGAAAAAACAGAGAACTCCTTTATTGTGTCATGTTTCAAAGAGGTAATACAAACCATGTTGGATTTAGAGTTCCAAATTCATCTATCTATGTAGGAGAGAACAGAGGGACACCTAAAAATATAAACTGCTACTCTAAACTAACGCTTCAACCTACAAGAACAAAATTTGATGAGTCAAGAGGGATTTGTGTACCGATCTTTACCACCAAGTATCATCAAGATTGGGTGAAAAACTGTTTGCTGGTATTTCGGAAACTCGTAATTTCTTGGAAGCTTGGCAACCCCTTTCAATGAAAGTGCTTTTCCACAGTTAGTAACTAGGGCTACTTCAAGAGGAAAGAAACCATAGAGACAAAACTGAGAACTCCTTTATTTTGTCAAGTTTCAAAGAGCTACTACGAACCATGTTGGATTTAGTGTTCCAAATTCATCTATCTATATAGGAGAGAACAGAGTGAAAAATAAAAATAAAAACTGCTAGTGTAAACGAACGCTTCAACCTAGAAGAACACAATTTGGTGAGCCAAGTGGCATTTGTGTACTGATCATTACCACCACGTATCATCAAGATTGGGTGAAAAAATATTTGCTGGTATTTCGGAAACTCATTATTTTTTAGAAGCTTGGAAACCTCTCTCAATGAAAGTGCTTTTCCACAGTCTGTGTCTAGTACTACTTGAATAGGAAACAAACCATAGACACAAAAGTGAGAACTCCTTTATTTTGTCAAGTTTCAAAGAGCTTCTACAAACCATGTTGGATTTAGAGATCCAAATTCATCTATCTATATAGGAGAGAACAGAGGGAAACCTAAAAATAAAAACAGCTACTGTAAACGAACGCTTCAACCTAGAAGAACAAAATTTGGTGAGCCAAGTGGGATTTGTGTATTTATCATTACCACCAAGTATCATCAAGTTTGGGTGAAAAAGTATTTGCTGGTATTTCAAAACTCGTAATTTCTTGGAAGCTTGGCAACCCCTTTGAATGAAAGTGCTATTCCACAGTCTCTGCTTAGGGGTACTTAAAGAGGAAACAAACCATAGAGACAAAACTGAGAATATTTTTATTTTGTCAAGTTTCAAAGAGCTACTACAAACCATGTTGGATTTAGAGTTCCAAATTCATCTATCTATATAGGAGAGAAGAGAGGGAAACCTAAAAATAAAAACTGCTCTGGTAAACGAACGCTTCAACCTAGAAGAGCAAAATTTGGGGAGCCAAGTGGGACTTGCGTATTTGTAATTACCACCAAGTATCATCAAGATTGGGTGAAAAAATATTTGCTGGTATTTCGGAAACACGTAATTTTTTGGGAGCTTGGCAAACCCTTTCAATGAAAGTGCTTTTCCCCAGTTTCTGCTTAGGGGGCATGAAGAGGAAACAAACCATAGAGACACAACTGAGAACTCCTTTATTTTGTCAAGTTTCAAAGAGCTACTACAAACCATGTTGGATTTAGAGTTCCAATTTCATCTATCTATATGGGAGAGAACAGAGTGAAACCTAAAAATAAAAACTGCTACTGTAAATGAATGCTTCATACTTGAAGAACACAATTTAGTGAGCCAAGTGGCATTTGTGTACTGATCATTACCACCACGGATCATCAAGACTGGGTGAAAAAATATTTGCTGGTATTTCGGAAACTCGTTGTTTCTTAGAAGCTTCGCAACTCCTCTCAATGAATATGCTTTTCCCCAGTCTTTGCCTAGGGCTACTTGAAGAGGCAACAAACCATAGAGACAAAACTGAGAACTCCTTTATTTTGTCAAGTTTCAGAGAGCTACTACAAACCATGTTGATTTTAGAGTTCCAAATTCATCTATCTATATAGGAGAGAACAGAGGGAAACCTAAAAATAAAAACTGCTACTGTAAACGAACGCTTCAACCAAGAAGAACCAAATTTGGTGAGTCAAGTGGAATTTGTGTACTGATCATTACCACCAGTATCATCAAGATTGTTTAAAAAAATATTTGCTGGTATTTTGGAAACTCGTTATTTCTTAGAAGCTTGAAAACAACTCTCAATGAAAGTTCTTTTCAACAGTCTGTGCCTAGGGCTACTTGAAGAGGAAACAAATTATAGGGACAAAACTGAGATCTCCTTTATTTTGTCACGTTTCAAAGAGCTACTTCAAACCATGTTGGATTTAGTGTTTTAAATTCATCTATATACCTAGGAGAGAACAGAGTGAAACCTAAAAATAAAAACAGCTACTGTAAACGAACTCTTCAACCTAGAAGAACAAAATTTGGTGAGCCAAGTGGGATTTGTGTACGTATCATTACCCCCAAGTATCATCAAGATTGGGTGAAAAAATATTTGCTGGTATTTCCAAACTCGTAATTTCTTGGAAGCTTGGCAACCCCTTTTAATGAAAGTCCTTTTCCACAGACTCTGCTTAGGGCTACTTGAAGAGGAAAAAGACCATAGAGACAACACTGAGAACATTTTTATTTTGTCAAGTTTCAAAGAGCTACTACAAACCATGTTGGATTTAGATTTCCAAATCCATCTATCTATATAGGAGAGAAGAGAGGGAAACCTAAAAATAAAAACTGCACTTGTAAAGGAACGCTTCAAACTTGAAGAGAAAAATTTGGTGAGCCAAGTGGGATTTGTGTATTTGTAATTACCAAAAAGTATCATCAAGATTGGGTGAAAAAAATTTGCCGGTATTTCGGCAACCCGTAATTTTTTGGGAGCTTGGCAAACCCTTTCAATGAAAGTGCTGTTCTACAGTTTGTGCCTAGGGCTACTTGGAGAGGAAACAAACCATAGAGACAAAACTGAGAACTCCTTTATTTTGTTAAGTCAAAGAGCTACTACAAACCATATTGGATTTAGAGTTCCAAATTCATCTGTCTATATGGGAAAGAACAGAGTGAAACCTAAAAATAAAAACTGCTTCTATAAACGAACGCTTCAACCTAGAAGAACACAATTTGGTGAGCCAAGTGGCATTTGTGTACTGATCCTTACCACCGCGTATCATGAAGATTGGGTGAAAAAATATTTGATGGTATTTCGCAAACTCGTTATTTCTTAGAAGCTTGGCAACCCCTCTCAATGAATGTGCTTTTCCCCAGTCTGTGCCTAGGGCTATTTGAAGAGGAAACAAAGGATAGAGACAAAACTGAGAACTTTTTTCTTTTGTCAAGTTTCAAAGAGCTACTACAAACTATGTTGTATTTAGAGTTCCAAATTCAGCTATCTATATAGGAGAGAACAGAGGGAAACCTAAAAATAAAAACTGCTACTGTAAACAAACGCTTCAACCTAGAAGAGCAAAATTTGGTGAGCCAAGTGGGATTTGTGTACTTGTCATTAATACCAAGTATCATCAAGATTGGGTGAAAAACTGTTTGCTGGTATTTCGGAAACTTGTAATTTCTTGGAAGCTTGGCAACCCCTTTTAATGAAAGTGCTTTTCCACAGTCTCTGCTTAGGGATACTTGAGGAGGAAACAAATCATAGAGACAAAACTGAGAACTCCTTTATTTTGTCAAGTTTCAAAGAGCTACTACAAACCATGTTGGATTTAGAGTTCCAAATTCATCTATCTATATAGGAGAGAACAGAGGGACACCTAAAAATATAAACTGCTACTGTAAACGAACGCTTCAACCTAGAAGTACCAAATTTGGTGAGTCAAGTGGGATTTGTGTACTGATCATTACCACCAGTATCATCTAGATTGGGTGAAAAAATATTTGCAGGTATTTCGGAAACTCGTTATTTCTTAGAAGTCGGCAACCCCTTTCAATGAAAGTGCTTTTCCAGAGTTTGAGACTAGGGCTACTTGAAGAGGAAACAAACAATAGAGACAAAACTGAGAACTCCTTTATTTTGTCATGTTTCAAAGAGCTACTACAAACCATGTTGGATTTAGAGTTCCAAATTCATCTATCTATATAGGAGAGAACAGAGTGAAACATAAAAATAAAAACTGCTACTGTAAACGAACGCTTCAACCTAGAAGAACACAATTTGGTGAGCAAAGTGGGATTTGTGTACTGATCATTACTACCACGTATCATCAAGATTGCATGAAAAAATATTTGCTGGTATTTCAGAAACTCATTATTTCTTTGAAGCTTGGCAACCCCTCTCAATGAATGTGCTTTTCCCCAGTCGTTGCCTAGTGCTATTTGAAGAGGAAACAAACCATAGAGACAAAACTGAGAACATTTTTATTTTGTCCAGTTTCAAAGAGCTACTACAAACCATGTTGGATTTAGAGTTCCAAATTCATCTATCTATCTAGGAGAGAACAGAGGGAAAACTAAAAATAAAAACTGCTCTTGTAATCGAACGCGTCATCCTAGAAGAGCAAAATTTGGTGAGCCAAGTGGGATTTGTGTACTTTTAATTACCACTAAGTATCATCAAGATTGGGTGAAAAAATATTTTCCAGTATTTCGGAAACCCGTAATTATTTGGGAGCTTGGCAAACCCTTTCAATGAAAGTGCTTTTCCACAGTCTCTGCTTAGGGCTACTTGAAGTGGACAAATCATAGAGACAAAACTGAGAACTCCTTTATATTGTCAAGTTTCAAAGAGCTACTACAAACCATGCTGGATTTAGAGTTCCAAATTCATCTATCTATATAGGAGAGAGTAGAGCTACTGTAAACGAACGTTTCAACCTAGAACAACAAATTTTGGTGAGCCAAGTGGGATTTGTGTACTTGTCATTACCACCAAGTATCATCAAAATTGGGTGAAAAAATATTTGCTGGTATTTCGGAAACTCGTTATTTCATAGAAGCCTGGCAACCCCTCTCAATGAAAGTTCTTTTCCACAGTCTCTGCCTAGTGCTACTTGAAGAGGAAACAAAACATAGAGACAAAACTGAGAACTTCTTCATTTTGTCAAGTTTCAAAGAGCTACTAAAATCCATGTTGGATTTGAGTTCCAAATTCATCTATCTATATAAAAAAGAACAGAGTGAAACCTAAAAATAAAACTGCTACTGTAAACGAACGCTTTAACCTAGAAGAAAAAAATGGGGTGAGCCAAGTGGGATTTGTGTACTGATCATTACCACCACGTATCATCAAGATTGGGTGAAAAAATATTTGCTGGTATTTCGAAAACTCGTTATTTCTTAGAAGCTTGGCAACCCCTCTCAATGAAAATGCTTTTCCACAGTCTGTGCATAGGGCTACTTGAAGAGGAAACAATCCATAGAGACAAAACTGAGAACTCCTTTATTTTCTCAAGTTTCAAGAGCTACTACAAAACATGTTTTGTTTAGAGTTCCAAATTCTTCTATGTATATAGGAGACAACAGAGTGAAACCTAAAAATAAAAACTGCTACTGTAAACGAACGCTTCAACCTAGAAGAACAAAATTTGGTGAGCCAAGTGGGATTTGTGTACTTGTCATCACCCGCAAGTATCATCAAGATTGGGTGAAAAAATATTTGCTGGTATTTCAGAAACACGTAATTTCTTGGAAGCTTGGCAACCCATTTCTATGGAAGTGTTTTCCACAGTCTCTGCCTGGGCTACTTGAAGAGGAAACAAATCATAGAGACAAAACTGAGCACTACTTTTTGTCAAGTTTCAAAGAGCTACTACAAATCTTGTTGGATTTAGAGTTCCATATTCATCTATCTATATAGGAGAGAACAAAGTGAAACCTAAAAATAAAAACTGCTACTGTAAACGAACGCTTCAACCTAGAACAACAAAATTTGGTGAGACAAGTGGGAATTGTGTACCGATCATTACCACCATGTATCATCAAGATTGGGTGAAAAAATATTTGCTGGTATTTCGGAAACTCGTTATTTTTTTTACGCTTGGCAACTCCTTTCAATGAAAGTGCTTTTCCACAGTCTCTGCTTAGGGCTACTAGAAGAGGAAACAAATCATAGAGACAAAACTGAGAACTAATTTTTTGTGTCAAGTTTCAAAGCGCTACTACAAACCATGCTGGATTTAGAGTTCCAAATTCAGCTATCTATATAGGAGAGAACAGAGGGACACCTAAAAATATAAACTGCTACTGTAAACGAACGCTTCAACCTAGAAGAACACAGTTTGGTGAGTCAAGTGGGATTTTTGTACTGATCATTACCACCAAGTATCATCAAGATTGGGTGAAAAAATATTTTCTGGTATTTTGGAAACTCGTTATTTGTTAGAAGCTTGGCAACCCCTCTCAATGAAAGTGCTTTTCCACAGTCTGTGCCTAGGGCTACTTGAAGAGGAATCAAACCATAGAGACAAAACTGAGAACTCCTTTATTTTGTCAAGTTTCAAAGAGCTACTAAAAATCATGTTGGATTTAGAGTTCCAAATTCATCTATCTATATAGGAGAGAACAGAGTGAGACCTAAAAATAAAAACTGCTACTGTAAACGAACGCTTCAACATAGAAGAACAAAATTTGGTGAGCCAAGTGGAATTTGTGTACTTGTCATTAACACCAAGTATCATCAAGATTGGGTGAAACAATATTTGCTGGTATTTGGGAAACTCGTAATTTCTTGGAAGCTTGGCAACCAATTTCAATGAAAGTGCTTTTCCACAGTCTCTGCTTAGGGCTACTTGAAGAGGAAACAAATCATAGAGACAAAACTGAAAACTCCTTTATTTTGTCAAGTTTCAAAGAGCTACTAGAAACCATGTTGGATTTAGAGTTCCAAATTCATCTATTTATATAGAAGAGAACAGAGTGAAACCTAAATATAAAAACTGCTACTTAGACGAACGCTTCAAACTAGAAGAACAAAATTTGGTGAGTCAAGTGGGATTTGTGTACTGATCATTACCACCAAGTATCATCAAGATTGGGTAAAAAATATTTGCTGGTATTTTGGAAACTCGTTATTTCTTAGAAGCTTGGCAACCCCTCTCAAAAAAAGTGCTTTTCCACAGTATTTGCTTAGGGCTACTTGAAGAAGAAACAAATCATAAGGGCAAAACTGAGAACTCTTTTAGTTTGTCACGTTTGAAAGAGCTACTACAAACCATGTTGGATTTAGAGTTCCAAATTCATCTATCTATATAGGATAGAACAGAGTGAAACCTAAAAATAAAAACTGCTACTGTAAACGAACGCTTCAACCTAGAAGAACAAAATTTGGTGAGCCAAGAGGGATTTGTGTACTTGTTATTACCACCAAGTATCATCAAAATTGGGTGAAAAAATATTTGCTGGTATTTCGGAAACTCGAAATTTCTTGGAAGCTTGGCAAACCCTTTCAAAGAAAGTGCTTTTCCACAGTCTCTGCCTAGGGCTACTTGAAGAGGAAACAAACCATTGAGACAAAACTGAGAAGTACTTTATTTAGTCAAGTTTCAAAGAAATTCTACAAACCATGTTGGATTTAGAGTTCCAAATTCATCTATCTATATAGGAGAGAACAGAGGGAAACCTAAATATAAAAACGACTACTGTAGACGAACGCTTCAAACCAGAAGAACAAAATTTGGTGAGCCAAGTGGTATTTGTGTACCGATCATTATCACCACGTATCATCAAGATTGGGTGAAAAAATATTTGCTGGTATTTCGGAAACTCGTAATTCATTTGAAGCTTGGCAACCCCTTTCAATGAAAGTGCATTTCCACAGTCTCTGCATAAGGCTACTTGAAGAGGAAACAAACCATAGAGACAAAACTGAGAACTACTTTATTTTGTCAAGTTTCAAAGAACTACTACAAACCATGTTGGATTTAGAGTTCCAAATTCATCTATCTATATAGGAGAGAACAGAGTGAAACCTAAATATAAAAACTGCTACTGTAGAAGAACGCTTAAACCTACAAGAACAAAATTTGGTGAGCCAAGTGGGATTTGTGTACTTCTAATTACCACCAAGTATCATCAAGTTTGGGTGAAAGAATATATGCTGGTATTTCGGAAACTCGTAATTTCTTGGAAGTTGGCAACCCCTTGCAATTAAAGTGCTTATACACAGTCTCTGCTTAGGGCTACTTAAGGAGGAAACAAACCATAGAGACAAAACTGAAAACTACTTTTTTTTTGTCAAGTTTCAAAAAGCGACTACAAACCATGTTGGATTTAGAGTTCCAAATTCATCTATCTATATAGGAGAGAACAGAGGGAAACCTAAATATAAAAATGACTACTGTAGACGAACGCTTCAACCTAGAAGAACAAAATTTGGTGAGCCAAGTGGGATTTGTGTACCGATCATTACCAACAAGTATCATCCAGATTGGGTGAAAAAATATTTGCTGGTATTTCAGAAACTCGTTATTTCTTAGAAGCTTGACAACCCCTCTCAATGAAAGTGCTTTTCCACCCTCTGTGCCTAGGGCTACTTGAAGAGGAAACAAACCATAGAGAAAAAACTGAGAACTCCTTTATTTTGTCAAGTTTCAAAGAACTACTAC
This sequence comes from Callospermophilus lateralis, assembly GCF_048772815.1. Lineage (NCBI taxonomy): Eukaryota > Metazoa > Chordata > Mammalia > Rodentia > Sciuridae > Callospermophilus > Callospermophilus lateralis. Next base: position 367,851 of record NW_027512696.1, read on the forward strand.
AAACCGTGTTGGATATAGAGTTCCAAATTCACCTATCTATATAGGAGAGAACAGAGTGAAACCAAGAATAAAAACTACACCTGTAAACGAACGCTTCCACCTAGAAAAACAAAATTTGGTGATCCAAGTGGGATTTGTGTACTTGTCATTACCACCACGTATCATCAAGATTGGGTGAAAAAATATTTGCTGGTATTTCGGAAACTCGTTATTTCTTGGAAGCTTGGCAACCCCTTTCAATGAAAGTGCTTTTCCACAGTCTCTGCTTAGGGCTACTTGAAGAGGAAACAAATCATAGAGACAAAACTGAGAACTACTTTATTTTGTCAAGTTTCAAAGAACTACTACAAACCATGTTGGATTTAGAGTTCCAAATTCATCTATCTATATAGGAGAGAACAGAGTGAAACCTAAAAATAAAAACTGCTACTGTAAACGAATGCTTCAACTTAGAAGAACACAATTTGGTGAGCCAAGTGACATTTGTGTACTGATCATTACCACCACGTATCATCAAGATCGGGTGAAAAAATATTTGCTGGTATTTCTGAAACTCGTTATTTCTTAGAAGCTTGGCAACCTCTTTCAATGAAAGTGCCTTTCCACAGTTAGTAACTAGGGCTACTTCAAGAGGAAAGAAACCATAGAGACAAAACTGAGAACTCCTTTATTTTGTCAAGTTTCAAAGAGCTACTACAAACCATGTTGGATTTAGTGTTCCAAATTCATCTATCTATATAGGAGAGAACAGAGTGAAACCTAAAAATAAAAACTGCTACTGTAAACGACGCTTCAACCTAGAAGAACACAATTTGGTGAGCCAAGTGGCATTTGTGTACTGATCATTACCACCACGTATCATGAAGATTGGGTGAAAAAATATTTGCTGGTATTTCGGAAACTCGAAATTTCTTGGAAGCTTGGCAAACCCTTTCAAAGAAAGTGCTTTTCCACAGTCTCTGCTTAGGGCTACTTGAAGAGGAAACAAATCATAGAGACAAAACTGAGAACTCCTTTACGTTGTCAAGTTTCAAAGAGCTACTACAAACGAAGTTGAATTTAGACTTCCAAATTCATCTATCTATATAGGAGAGAACAGAGGGACACCTAAAAATATAAACTGCTACTGTAAACGAATGCTTCAACCTAAATGAACAAAATAGGGTGAGTCAAGTGGGATTTGTTTACTGATCATTGCCACCAAGTATCATCAAGATTGGGTGAAAAAATATTTGCTGGTTATTTGGAAACTCGTTATTACTTAGAAGCTTGGCAACCCCTCTCAATGAAAGTGCTTTTCCAAAGTCTGTGCCTAGGGCTACTTGAAGAGGAAACAAACAATAGAGACAAAACTGAGAACTCCTTTATTTTGTCAAGTTTCAAGGAGCTACCACAAACCATGTTGGATTTAGAGTTCCAAATTCATCTATCTATGTAGAAGAGAACAGAGTGAAACGTAAATATAAAAACTGCTACTGTGAGATGTACGCTTCAACATGGAAGAACAAAATTTGGTGAGCCAAGTGGGATTGGTGTGCTGATCATTACCCCCAAGTATCATCAAGATTGGGTGAAAAATATTTGCTGGTATTTCGGAAACTCGTTATTTCTTAGAAGCATGGGATACCCTCTCAATGGACGTGCTTTTCCACAGTCTGTGCCTAGGGCTACTTGAAGAGGAAACAAACCATAGAGACAAACCTGAGAACTCCTTTATTTTATGAAGTTTCAAAGAGCTACTACAAACCATGTTGGATTTAGAGTTCCAAATTCATCTAACTATATAGGAGAGAACAGAGTGAAACCTAAAAATAAAAACTGCTTCTGTAAAGGAACGCTTCAACCTAGAAGAACAAAATTTGGTGAGTAAAGTGGGATTTGTGTACCGATCATTACCACCACGTATCATCAAGATTGGGTGAAAAAATATTTGCTGGTATTTCGGAAACTCGTTATTTCTTAGAAGCTTGGCAACCCCTTTCAATGAAAGTGCTTTTCCACAGTTAGTAACTAGGGCTACTTCAAGAGGAAAGAAACCATAGAGACAAAACTGAGAACTCCTTTATTTTGTCAAGTTTCAAAGAGCTACTACAAACCATGTTGGATTTAGTGTTCCAAATTCATCTATCTATATAGGAGAGAACAGAGGGAAACCTAAAAATAAAAACTGCTACTGTAAACGAACGCTTCAACCTAGAAGAACACAATTTGGTGAGCCAAGTGGCATTTGTGTACTGATCATTACCACCACGTATCATCAAGATTGGGTGAAAAAATATTTGCTGGTATTTCGGAATCTCGTTATTTTTTAGAAGCTTGGAAACCTCTCTCAATGAAAGTGCTTTTCACAGTCTGTGCCTAGGGCTACTTGAATAGGAAACAAACCATAGAGACAAAAGTGAGAACTCCTTTATTTTGTCAAGTTTCAAAGAGCTTCTACAAACCATGTTGGATTTAGAGTTCCAAATTCATCTATCTATATAGGAGAGAACAGAGGGAAACCTAAAAATAAAAACTGCTACTGTAAATGAACGCTTCAATCTAGAAGAACAAAATTTGGTGAGTAAAGTGGGATTTGTGTACCGATCATTACCACCACGTATCATCAAGATTGGGTGAAAAAATATTTGCTGGTATTTTGGAAACTCGTAATTTCTTGGTAGCTTGGCAACCCCTTTTAATGAAAGTGCTTTTCCACACTCTCTGCTTAGGGCTACTTGAAGAAAAAAAAACCATAGAGACAAAACTGAGAACTACTTTTTTTGTCAAGTTTCTAAGAGCTACTACAAACCATGTTGGATTTAGAGTTCCAAATTCATGTACCTATATAGGAGAGCAGAGGGAAACCTAAATATAAAAACTTCTACTGTAGACGAACGCTTCAACTTGGAAGAACAGAATTTGGTGAGCCAAGTGGGATTTGTGTCCTGATCATTAACACCAAGTATCATCAAGATTGGGTAAAAAATATTTGCTGGTATTTCGGAAACTCGTTATTTCTTAGAAGCTTGGCATCGCCTCTCAATTAAAGTGCTTTTCCACAGTCTCTGCCTAGGGCTACTTGAAGAGGAAACAAACCATTGAGACAAAACTGAGAAGTACTTTATTTAGTCAAGTTTCAAAGAAATTCTACAAACCATGTTGGATTTAGAGTTCCAAATTCATCTATCTATATAGGAGAGAACAGAGGGAAACCTAAATATAAAAACGACTACTGTAGACGAACGCTTCAAACCAGAAGAACAAAATTTGGTGAGCCAAGTGGTATTTGTGTACCGATCATTATCACCACGTATCATCAAGATTGGGTGAAAAAATATTTGCTGGTATTTCGGAAACTCGTAATTCATTTGAAGCTTGGCAACCCCTTTCAATGAAAGTGCTTTTCCACAGACTCCGCTTAGGGGTACTTGAAGAGGAAACAAATCATAGAGACAAAACTGAGAACTCCTTTATTTTGTCAAGTTTCAAAGATCTACTAGAAACCATGTTGGATTTAGAGTTCCAAATTCATCTATCTATATAGGAGAGAACAGAGGGAAACCTAAAAATATAAACTGCTACTGTAAACGAACGCTTCAACGTAGAAGAACAAAATTTGGTGAGCCAAGTGGGATTTGTGTACCAATCATTACCACCAAGTATCATCCAGATTGGGTGAAAAAATATTTGCTGGTATTACGGAAACTCGTAATTTCTGGGAAGCTTGGCAACCCCTTTCAATGAAAGTGCATTTCCACAGTCTCTGCATAAGGCTACTTGAAGAGGAAACAAACCATAGAGACAAAACTGAGAACTACTTTATTTTGTCAAGTTTCAAAGAACTACTACAAACCATGTTGGATTTAGAGTTCCAAATTCATCTATCTATATAGGAGAGAACAGAGTGAAACCTAAATATAAAAACTGCTACTGTAGAAGAACGCTTAAACCTACAAGAACAAAATTTGGTGAGCCAAGTGGGATTTGTGTACTTCTAATTACCACCAAGTATCATCAAGTTTGGGTGAAAGAATATATGCTGGTATTTCGGAAACTCGTAATTTCTTGGAAGTTGGCAACCCCTTGCAATTAAAGTGCTTATACACAGTCTCTGCTTAGGGCTACTTAAGGAGGAAACAAACCATAGAGACAAAACTGAAAACTAATTTTTTTTTGTCAAGTTTCAAAAAGCGACTACAAACCATGTTGGATTTAGAGTTCCAAATTCATCTATCTATATAGGAGAGAACAGAGGGAAACCTAAATATAAAAATGACTACTGTAGACGAACGCTTCAACCTAGAAGAACAAAATTTGGTGAGCCAAGTGGGATTTGTGTACCGATCATTACCAACAAGTATCATCCAGATTGGGTGAAAAAATATTTGCTGGTATTTCAGAAACTCGTTATTTCTTAGAAGCTTGACAACCCCTCTCAATGAAAGTGCTTTTCCACCCTCTGTGCCTAGGGCTACTTGAAGAGGAAACAAACCATAGAGAAAAAACTGAGAACTCCTTTATTTTGTCAAGTTTCAAAGAACTACTACAAACCGTGTTGGATATAGAGTTCCAAATTCACCTATCTATATAGGAGAGAACAGAGTGAAACCAAGAATAAAAACTGCACCTGTAAACGAACGCTTCCACCTAGAAAAACAAAATTTGGTGATCCAAGTGGGATTTGTGTACTTGTCATTACCACCACGTATCATCAAGATTGGGTGAAAAAATATTTGCTGGTATTTCGGAAACTCGTTATTTCTTGGAAGCTTGGCAACCCCTTTCAATGAAAGTGCTTTTCCACAGTCTCTGCTTAGGGCTACTTGAAGAGGAAACAAATCATAGAGACAAAACTGAGAACTACTTTATTTTGTCAAGTTTCAAACAACTACTACAAACCATGTTGGATTTAGAGTTCCAAATTCATCTATCTATATAGGAGAGAACAGAGTGAAACCTAAAAATAAAAACTGCTACTGTAAACGAATGCTTCAACCTAGAAGAACACAATTTGGTGAGCCAAGTGACATTTGTGTACTGATCATTACCACCACGTATCATCAAGATTGGGTGAAAAAATATTTGCTGGTATTTCTGAAACTCGTTATTTCTTAGAAGCTTGGCAACCTCTTTCAATGAAAGTGCCTTTCCACAGTTAGTAACTAGGGCTACTTCAAGAGGAAAGAAACCATAGAGACAAAACTGAGAACTCCTTTATTTTGTCAAGTTTCAAAGAGCTACTACAAACCATGTTGGATTTAGTGTTCCAAATTCATCTATCTATATAGGAGAGAACAGAGTGAAACCTAAAAATAAAAACTGCTACTGTAAACGAACGCTTCAACCTAGAAGAACACAATTTGGTGAGCCAAGTGGCATTTGTGTACTGATCATTACCACCACGTATCATGAAGATTGGGTGAAAAAATATTTGCTGGTATTTCGGAAACTCGAAATTTCTTGGAAGCTTGGCAAACCCTTTCAAAGAAAGTGCTTTTCCACAGTCTCTGCTTAGGGCTACTTGAAGAGGAAACAAATCATAGAGACAAAACTGAGAACTCCTTTACGTTGTCAAGTTTCAAAGAGCTACTACAAACGAAGTTGAATTTAGACTTCCAAATTCATCTATCTATATAGGAGAGAACAGAGGGACACCTAAAAATATAAACTGCTACTGTAAACGAACGCTTCAACCTAAATGAACAAAATAGGGTGAGTCAAGTGGGATTTGTTTACTGATCATTGCCACCAAGTATCATCAAGATTGGGTGAAAAAATATTTGCTGGTTATTTGGAAACTCGTTATTACTTAAAGGTTGGCAACCCCTCTCAATGAAAGTGCTTTTCCAAAGTCTGTGCCTAGGGCTACTTGAAGAGGAAACAAACAATAGAGACAAAACTGAGAACTCCTTTATTTTGTCAAGTTTCAAGGAGCTACCACAAACCATGTTGGATTTAGAGTTCGAAATTCATCTATCTATGTAGAAGAGAACAGAGTGAAACGTAAATATAAAAACTGCTACTGTGAGATGTACGCTTCAACATGGAAGAACAAAATTTGGTGAGCCAAGTGGGATTGGTGTGCTGATCATTACCCCCAAGTATCATCAAGATTGGGTGAAAAATATTTGCTGGTATTTCGGAAACTCGTTATTTCTTAGAAGTATGGGATACCCTCTCAATGGACGTGCTTTTCCACAGTCTGTGCCTAGGGCTACTTGAAGAGGAAACAAACCATAGAGACAAACCTGAGAACTCCTTTATTTTATGAAGTTTCAAAGAGCTACTACAAACCATGTTGGATTTAGAGTTCCAAATTCATCTAACTATATAGGAGAGAACAGAGTGAAACCTAAAAATAAAAACTGCTTCAGTAAAGGAACGCTTCAACCTAGAAGAACACAATTGGTTAGTGAAGTAAGATTTGTGTAATGATCATTACCACCAAGTATCATCAAGATTGGGTGAAAAAATATTTGCTGGTATTTCGGAAACTCGTAATTTCTTGGAAGCTTGGCAACCCCTTTCAATGAAAGTGCTTTTCCACAGTCTCTGCTTAGGGCTACTTGAAGAGGAATCAAATCATATACACAAAACTGAGAACTCGTTTATTTTGTCAAGTTTCAAAGAGCTACTACAAACCATGTTGGATTTAGATTTCCAAATTCATCTATCTATATAGAAGAAAACAGAGTGATAACTAAATATAAAAACTACTCATATAGACGAACGATTCAACCTAGAAGAACAAAATTTGGTGAGCCATGGGAAACTGGTGTACTGATCATTACCCCAAAGTATCAACAAATTTGGGTGAAAAAATATTTGCTGGTATTTCGGAAACTCCTTATTTCTTAGAAGCTTGGCAACCCCTCTCAATGAAAGTGCTTTTCCGCAGTCTGTGCCTAGGGCTACATGAAGAGGAAACAAACCATAGAGACCAAACTGAGAACTCCTTTATTTTGTCAAGTTACAAAGAGCTACTACAAACCAAGTTGGATTTAGAGTTCCAAATTCATCCATCTATATTGAAGAGAACAGAGTGAAACCTAAAAATAAAAACTGCTACTGTAAACGAACGCTTCAACCTTGAAAAACAAAATTTGGTGAGTAAAGTGGGATTTGTGTACCGATCATTACCACCACGTATCATCAAGATTGGGTGAAAAAATATTTGCTGGTATTTCGGAAACTCGTTATTTCTTAGAAGCTTGGCAAACCCTTTCAATGAAAGTGCTTTTCCACAGTTAGTAACTAGGGCTACTTCAAGAGGAAAGAAACCATAGAGACAAAACTGAGAACTCCTTTATTTTGTCAAGTTTCAAAGAGCTACTACAAACCATGTTGGATTTAGTGTTCCAAATTCATCTATCTATATAGGAGAGAACAGAGGGAAACCTAAAAATAAAAACTACTACTGTAAACGAACGCTTCAACCTAGAAGAACACAATTTTGTGAGCCAAGTGGCATTTGTGTACTGATCATTACCACCACGTATCATCAAGATTGGGTGAAACAATATTTGCTGGTATTTCGGAATCTCGTTATTTTTTAGAAGCTTGGAAACCTCTCTCAATGAAAGTGCTTTTCACAGTCTGTGCCTAGGGCTACTTGAATAGGAAACAAACCATAGAGACAAAAGTGAGAACTCCTTTATTTTGTCAAGTTTCAAAGAGCTTCTACAAACCATGTTGGATTTAGAGTTCCAAATTCATCTATCTATATAGGAGAGAACAGAGGGAAACCTAAAAATAAAAACTGCTACTGTAAATGAACGCTTCAACATAGAAGAACAAAATTTGGTGAGTAAAGTGGGATTGGTGTACCGATCATTACCACCACGTATCATCAAGATTGGGTGAAAAAATATTTGCTGGTATTTTGGAAACTCGTAATTTCTTGGTAGCTTGGCAACCCCTTTTAATGAAAGTGCTTTTACACACTCTCTGCTTAGGGCTACTTGAAGAAAAAAAAAAAACATAGAGACAAAACTGAGAACTACTTTTTTTGTCAAGTTTCTAAGAGCTACTACAAACCATGTCGGATTTAGAGTTCCAAATTCATGTACCTATATAGGAGAGCAGAGGGAAACCTAAATATAAAAACTTCTACTGTAGACGAACGCTTCAACTTGGAAGAACAGAATTTGGTGAGCCAAGTGGGATTTGTGTCCTGATCATTAACACCAATATCATCAAGATTGGGTAAAAAAATATTTGCTGGTATTTCGGAAACTCGTTATTTCTTAGAAGCTTGGCATTGCCTCTCAATTAAAGTGCTTTTCCACAGTCTCTGCCTAGGGCTACTTGAAGAGGAAACAAACCGTTGAGACAAAACTGAGAAGTACTTTATTTAGTCAAGTTTCAAAGAGATTCTACAAACCATGTTGGATTTAGAGTTCCAAATTCATCTATCTATATAGGAGAGAACAGAGGGAAACCTAAATATCAAAACGACTACTGTAGACGAACGCTTCAAACCAGAAGAACAAAATTTGGTGAGCCAAGTGGTATTTGTGTACCGATCATTATCACCACGTATCATCAAGATTGGGTGAAAAAATATTTGCTGGTATTTCGGAAACTCGTAATTCATTTGAAGCTTGGCAACCCCTTTCAATGAAAGTGCTTTTCCACAGACTCCGCTTAGGGGTACTTGAAGAGGAAACAAATCATAGAGACAAAACTGAGAACTCCTTTATTTTGTCAAGTTTCAAAGAGCTACTAGAAACCATGTTGGAATTAGAGTTCCAAATTCACCTATCTATATAGGATTGAACAGTGTGAAACGTACATATAAAAACTGCTGCTGTAGATGAACGCTTCAACCTAGAAGAACACAATTTGGTGAGCCAAGTGGGATTTGTGTACTGATCATTACCACCAAGTGTCATCAAGATTGGGTGAAAAAATATTTGCTGGTATTTCGGAAACTCGTTATTTCTAGAAGCTTGGCAACCCCTCTCAATGAAAGTGCTTTTCCACAGACTGTGCCTTGGGCTACTTGAAGAGGAAACAAACCATAGAGACAAAACTGAGAACACCTTTATTTTGTCAAGTTTCAAAGAGCTACTACAAAACATGTTGGATTTAGAGTTCCAAATTCATCTAGCTATATAGGATAGAACAGAGCGAAACCTAAAAATAAAAACTGCTACTGTAAACGAACGCTGCAAACTAGAAGAACAAAATTTGTTGAGCTAAGTGGGATTTGTGTACTTGTCATTACCACCACGTATCATCAAGATTGGGTGAAAAAATATTTGCTGGTATTTCAGAAACTCGTAATTTCTTGGAAACTTGGCAACCCCTTTCAATGAAAGTGCTTTTCCCCAGTGTCTGCTTAGGGCTACTTGAAGAGGAAACAAACAATAGAGACAAAACTGAGAACTACTTTTTTTTTGTCAAGTTTCAAAGAGCTACTACAAACCATGTTGGATTTAGAGTTCCAAATTCATCTGTCTATATAGTTGAGAACAGAGAAAAACCCAAATACAAAAACTGCTACTTAGACGAACGCTTCAACCTAGAAGAACACAATTTGGTGAGCCAAGTGGGATTTGTGTACTGATCATTATCACCAAGTGTCATCAAGATTGGGTGAAAAAATATTTGCTGGTATTTCGGAAACTCGTTATTTCTAGAAGCTTGGCAACCCCTCTCAATGAAAGTGCTTTTAAACAGTCTGTGCCTAGGGCTACTTGAAGAAGAAACAAACCATAGAGACAAAACTGAGAAGTATTTTATTTTGTCAAGTTTCAGAGAGCTACTGCGAACCATGTTGGATTTAGAGTTCCAAATTCATCTCTCTATATAGGATAGAAGAGAGTGAAACCTAAAAATAAAAACTGCTACTGTAGACGAAAGATTCAACCTAGAAGAACAAAGTTTGGTGAGCCAAGTGTGATTTGTGTAATTGTCATTACCACAAAGTATCATCAAGATTGGGTGAAAAAATATTTGCTGGTATTTCGGAAACTCGTAATTTCTTGGAAGCTTGGCAACCCCTTTCAATTAAAGTGCTTTTCCACAGTCTCTGCTTAGGGCTACTTGAAGAGGAATCAAATCATAGACACAAAACTGAGAACTCGTTTATTTTGTCAAGTTTCAAGGAGCTACTACAAACCATGTTGGATTTAGATTTCCAAATTCATCTATCTATATAGAAGAAAACAGAGTGAAACCTAAATATAAAACTACTAATGTAGACGAACGATTCAACCTAGAAGAACAGAATTTGGTGAGCCAAGTGAAACTGGTGTACTGATCATTACCCCCAAGTATCAACAAGATTGGGTGAAAAAATATTTGCTGGTATTTCGGAAACTCCTTATTTCTTAGAAGCTTGGCAACCCCTCTCAATGAATGTGCTTTTCCCCAGTCTGTGCCTAGGGCGATTTGAAGAGGAAACAAACCATAGAGACAAAACTGAGAACATTTTTCTTTTGTCAAGTTTCAAAGAGCTACTACAAACCATGTTGGATTTAGAGTTCCAAATTCATCCATCTATATCGAAGAGAACAGAGTGAAACCTAAATATAAAAACTGCTACTGTAGACGAACGCTTCAACCTATAAGAACAAAATTTGGTGAGCCCAGTGGGATTGGTCTACTGATCATTACCCCAAGTATCATCAAGATTGGGTGAAAAAATATTTGCTGGTATTTCGGAAACTCGTTATTTCTTAGAAGCTTGGCAACCCCTCTCAATGAAAGTGCTTATCCACCGTCTGTTCCTAGGGCTACTTGAAGAGGAAACAATCCATACGGACAAAACAGAGACCTCCTTTATTTTGTCATGTTTCTAAGAGGTAATACAAACCATGTTGGATTTAGAGCTCCAAATTCATCTATCTATGTAGGAGAGAAAGAGGAACACCTAAAAATATAAACTGCTACCGTAAACTAATGCTTCAACCTAGAAGAACAAAATATGGTGAGTCATGTGGGATTTGTGTACCGATCATTACCACGAAGTATCATCAAGATTGGGTGAAAAAATATATGATGGTATTTCGGAAACTCGTTATTTCTTAGAAGCTTGGCAACCCCTTTCAATGGAAGTGCTTTTCCACAGTTAGTAACTAGGGCTACTTCAAGAGGAATGAAACCATAGAGACAAAACTGAGAACTCCTTTATTTTCTCAAGTTTCAAAAATTACTACAAACCATGTTGGATTTATTTTTCCAAATTCATCTATCTATATAGCAGAGAACAGAGTGAAACCTAAAAATAAAAACTGCTACTGTAAACGAACGCTTCAACCTAGAGAAACACAATTTGGTGAGCCAAGTGGCATTTGTGTACTGATCATTACCACCACGTATCATCAAGATTGGGTGGAAAAATATTTGCTGGTATTTCGGAAACTCGTTATTTTTTAGAAGCTTGGAAACCTCTCTCAATGAAAGTGCTTTTCCACAGTCTGTGCCTAGGGCTACTTGAATAGGAAACAAACCATAAAGACAAAAGTGAGAACTCCTTTATTTTGTCAAGTTTCAAAGAGCTTCTACAAACCATGTTGGATTTAGAGTTCCAAATTCATCTATCTATATAGTAGAGAACAGAGGGAAACCTAAAAATAAAAACTGCTACTGTAAACGAACGCTTCAACCTAGAAAACAAAATTTGGTGAGTAAAGTGGGATTTGTGTACCGATCATTACCACCAAGTATCATCAAGATTGGGTGAAAAAATATTTGCTGGTATTTCGGAAACTCGTAATTTCTTGGTAGCTTGGTAACCCCTTTTAATGAAAGTGCTTTTCCACATTCTCTGCTTAGGGCTACTTGAAGAAAAAAAAAAACATAGAGACAAAACTGAGAACTACTTTTTTTGTCAAGTTTCTAAGAGCTACTACAAACCATGTCGGATTTAGAGTTCCAAATTCATGTACCTATATAGGAGAGCAGAGGGAAACCTAAATATAAAAACTTCTACTGTAGACGAACGCTTCAACCGGGAAGAACAGAATTTGGTGAGCCAAGTGGAATTTGTGTCCTGATCCTTAACACCAAGTATCATCAAGATTGGGTAAAAAAATATTTGCTGGTAATTCGGAAACTCGTTATTTCTTAGAAGCTTGGCATCGCCTCTCAATTAAAGTGCTTTTCCACAGTCTCTGCCTAGGGCTACTTGAAGAGGAAACAAACCGTTGAGACAAAACTGAGAAGTACTTTATTTTGTCAAGTTTCAAAGAGATTCTACAAACAATGTTGTATTTAGAGTTCCAAATTCATCTATCTATATAGGAGAGAACAGAGGGAAACCTAAATATAAAAACGTCTACTGTAGACGAACGCTTCAAACCAGAAGAACAAAATTTGGTGAGCCAAGTGGTATTTGTGTACCGATCATTACCACCACGTATCATCAAGATTGGGTGAAAAAATATTTGCTGGTATTTCGGAAACTCGTAATTCATTTGAAGCTTGGCAAACCCTTTCAATGAAAGTGCTTTTCCACAGACTCCGCTTAGGGGTACTTGAAGAGGAAACAAATCATAGAGACAAAACTGAGAAATCCTTTATTTTGTCAAGTTTCAAAGATCTACTAGAAACCATGTTGGATTTAGAGTTCCAAATTCATCTATCTATATAGGAGAGAACAGAGGGAAACCTAAAAATATATACTGCTACTGTAAACCTACGCTTCAACCTAGAAGAACAAAATTTGGTGACCCAAGTGCGATTTGTGTACCAATCATTACCACCAAGGATTATCCACTTTGGGTGAAAAAATATTTGCTGGTATTACGGAAACTCGTAATTTCTTGGAAGCTTGGCAACCCCTTTCAATGAAAGTGCATTTCCACAGTCTCTGCTTAAGGCTACTTGAAGAGGAAACAAACCATAGAGACAAAACTGAGAACTACTTTATTTTGTCAAGTTTCAAAAAACTACTACAAACCATGTTGGATTTAGAGTTCCAAATTCATCTATCTATATAGGAGAGAACAGAGTGAAACCTAAATATAAAAACTGCTACTGTAGAAGAACGCTTAAACCTACAAGAACAAAATTGGGTGAGCCAAGTGGGATTTGTGTACTTCTAATTAACACCAAGTATCATCAAGTTTGGGTGAAAGAATATATGCTGGTATTTCGGAAACTCGTAATTTCTTGGAAGTTGGCAACCCCTTTCAATTAAAGTGCTAATACACAGTCTCTGCTTAGGGCTACGTGAAGAGGAAACAAATTATAGAGACAAACCTGAGAACAACTTTATTTTCTCAAGTTTCAAAAAGCTACTACAAACCATGTTGGATTTAAAGATCCAAATTCATCTATCTATGTAGAAGAGATCAGAGTGAAAACTAAACATAAAAACTGCTACTGTAGACGAACGCTTCAACCTAGAAGAACAAAATTTGGTGAGCCAATAGGGATTTGTGTACTGATCATTACCACCAAGTATCATCAAGATTGGGTGAAAAAATATTTGCTGGTATTTCGGAAACTCGTTATTTCTTAGAAGCTTGGCAAAACCTTTCAATGAAAGTGCTTTTCCACAGTCTCTGTTTAGGGCTACTTGAAGAGGAAACAAACAATAGAGACAAAACTGATAACTCCTTTATGTTGTCAAGTTTCATAGAGCGAATACAATCCATGTTGGATTTAGAGTTCCAAATTCATTTATCTATATAGGAGAAAACAGTGTGAAACCTAAAATTAAAATTGCTACTGTAAATGAACGCTTCAACCTAGAAAAACAAAATTTGGTGACCCAAGTGGGATCGGTGTACTGATCATTACCACCAAGTATCATCAAGATTGGGTGAAAAAATATTTGCTGGTATTTCGGAAACTCGTTATTTCTTAGAAGCTTGGCAACCCCTCTCAATGAAAGTGCTTTTCCACAGACTGTGCCTAGGACTACTTGAAGAGGAAACGAACCATAGAGACAAAACTGAGAACACCTTTATTTTGTCAAGTTTCAAAGAGCTACTACAAAACATGTTGGATTTAGAGTTCCATATTCATCTATCTATATAGGATAGAACAGAGTGAAACCTAAAAATAAAACTGCTACTGTAAACCAACACTGCAAACTAGAAGAACAAAATGTGTTGAGCTAAGTGGGATTTGTGTACTTGTCATTACCACCACGTATCATCAAGATTGGGTGAAAAAATATTTGCTGGTATTTCGGAAACTCGTAATTTCTTGGAAGCTTGGCAACCCTCTCAATGAAAGTGCTTTTCCCCAGTGTCTGCTTAGGGCTACTTGAAGAGGAAACAAACCATAGAGACAAAACTGAGAACTACTTTTTTTTGTCAAGATTCAAAGAGCTACTAAAAACCATGTTGGATTTAGAGTTCCAAATTCATCTATCTATATAGGAGAGAACAGAGAAAAACCCAAATATAAAAACTGCTACTTAGACGAACGCTTCAACATAGAAGAACAGAATTTGCTGAGATAAGTGGGATTTGTGTCCTGATCATAACCACCAAGTATCATCAAGATTGGGTGAAAAAAATTTTCTGGTACTTCGGAAACTATTTATTTCTTAGAAGCCTGGCAACCCCTCTCAATGAAAGTGCTTTTCCACAGTCTGTGCCTAGGGCTACTTCAAGAGGAAAGAAACCATAGAGACAAAACTGAGAAATACTTTATTTTTCAAGTTTCAAAGAGCTACTACAAACCATGTTGGATTTAGAGTTCCAAATTCATCTATCTATATAGGAGAGAACAGAGTGAAACCTAAATATAAAAACTGCTACTGTAGACGAACGCTTAAACCTCAAAGAACAGAATTTGGTGAGCCAAGTGGGAATTGTGTCCTGATCATTACCACTCATTATCATAAAGATTGGGTGAAAAAATATTTGCTGGTATTTCGGAAACTCGTTATTTCTTAGAAGCTTATCAACCCCTCTCAATGAAAGTGCTTTTCACAGTCTGTGCCTAGGGCTACTTGAAGAGGAAACAAACCATAGAGTCAAAACTGAGATCTACTTGATTTTGTCAAGTTTCAAAGAGTTACTACAAACCATGTTGGATTTAGAGTTCCAAATTCATCTATCAATATAGGAGAGAACAGAGTGAAACCTAAATATAAAAACTGCTACTGTAGAGGAACGCTTAAACCTAGAAGAACAGAATTTGGTGAGCCAAGTGGGATTTGTCTCCTGATCATTACCACCAAGTATCATCAAGATTGGGTGAAAAAATATTTGCGGTATTTCGGAAACTGGTTATTTCTAAGAAGCTTGGCATCCCCTCTCAATTAAAGTGATTTTCCACAGTCTGTGCCTAGGGCTACTTGAACAGGAAACAAACCACAGAGACAAAACTGAGAACTTCTTTATTTTGTCAAGTTTCAAAGAGCCACTACAAAAGACGTTGGATTTAGAGTTCCAAATTCATCTATCAATATAGGAGTGAACAGAGTGAAACCTAAATATAAAAACTGCTACTGTAGACGAACGCTTAAACCTAGAAGAACAGAATTTGGTGAGATAAGTGGGATTTATGTCCTGATCATTACCAACAAGTATCATCAAGATTGGGTGAAAAAATATTTGCTGGTATTTCGGAAACTCTGTATTTCTTAGAAGCTTGGCAACCCCTCTCAATGAAAGTGCTTTTCCACAGTCTGTGCCTGGGGATGCTTGAAGGGGAAAAAAATCCTAGAGACAAAACTGAGAACTACTTTATTTTGTCAAGTTTCAAAGAGCTACTACAAAACATGTTGGATTAGAGTTCCAAATTCATCTATCTATATAATAGAGAACAGAGTGAAACCTAAAAATAAAAACTGCTACTGTAACCGAACGCTTTAACCTAGAAGAGCAAAATTTGGTGAGCCAAGTGGGATTTGTGTACTTGTCATTACCACTACGTATCATCAAGATTGGGTGAAAAAATATTTGCTGGTATTTCGGAAACTCGTAATTTCTTGGAAGCTTGGCAACCCCTTTCAATGAAAGTGCTTTTCCACAGTGTCTGCTTAGGGCTACTTGAAAAGGAAACAAACCATAGAGACAAAACTGAGAACTCCTTTATTTTGCCAAGTTTCAAAGAGCTACTACAAACCATGTTAAATTTAGATTTCCAAATTCAACTATCTATATAGGAGAGAACAGAGTGAAACCTACATATGAAAACTGCTGCTGTAGACGAATGCTTCAACCTAGAAGAACACAATTTGGTGAGCCAAGTGGGATCTTTGAACTGATCCTTACCACCAAGTATCATCAGGATTGGGTGAAAAAATATTTGCTGATATTTCGGAAACTCGTTATTTCTTAGAAGCTTGGCAACCCCTCTCAATGAAAGTGCTTTTCCACAGTCTGTGCCTAGGGATATTTGAAGAGGAAACAAACCATAGAGACAAAACTGAGAACTCCTTATTTTGTCAAGTTTCAAAGAGCTACTACAAAACATGTTGGATTTAGAGTTCCAAATTCATGTATCTATATAGGAGAGAACAGAGTGAGACCTTAATATAAAAACTGCTACTGTAGATGAACGCTTAAACCTCGAAGAACAGAACTTGGTGAGCCAAGTGGGATTTGTTTCCTGATCATTACCACCCATTATCATAAAGATTGGGTGAAAAAATATTTGCTGGTATTTCGGAAACTCGTTATTTTTTAAAAGCTTTGCAACCCCTCTCAATGAAAGTGCTTTTCCACAGTTTGTGCCTAGGGCTACTTGAAGAGGAAACAACCCATAGAGACAAAATTGAGAACTCCTTTATTTTGTCACGTTTCAAAGAGTAACTACAAACCATGTTGGATTTAGAGTTCCAAATTCATCTATCTATATAGGAGAGAACAGTGTGAAACCTAAATATAAAAACTGCTATTGTAGAAGAACGCTTTAACTAGAAGAACAAAATTTGGTGAGCCAAGTGGGATTTGTGTACTGATCATTACCACCAAGTATCATCAAGTTTGGGTGAAAAAATATTTGCTGGTATTTCGGAAACTCGTTATTTCTTAGAAGCTTGGCAACCCCTCTCAATGAAAGTGCTTTTCCACAGTCTGTGCCTAGGGCTACTTGAAATGAAAACAAACCATAGCAACAAAACCGAGAACTCCTTTATTTTGTCAAGTTTCAAAGAGCTACTACAAAACATGTTGGATTTAGAGTTCCAAATTCCTCTATCTATATAGGAGAAAACAGAGTGAAACCTAAAAATAAAACTGCTACTGTAAACGAACGCTTCAACCTAGAACAAAATTTGGTGAGCCAAGTGGGATTTGTGTACTTGTCATTACCACCACGTATCATCAAGATTGGGTTAAAAGATATTTGCTGGTATTTCGGAAACTCTTAATTTCTAGGAAGCTTGGCCACCCCTTTCAATGAAAGTCCTATTCCAGAGTCTCTGCTTAGGGATACTTGAAGAGGAAATAAATCATAGAGACAAAACTGATAACTACTTTTTTTTGTCAAGTTTCAAAGAGCTACTACAAACCATGATAGATTTAGAGTTCCAAATTCATCTATCTATATAGAAAAGAACAGAGAAAAACATAAATACAAAAACAGCTACTGTAGACGAACGTTTCAACCTAGAAGAACAAAATTTGGTGAGCCAAGTGAGATTTGTGTACTGATCCTTACCACCAAGTATCATCAAGATTGGGTGAAAAAATATTTGCTGGTATTTCGAAAACTCGTTATTTATTAGAAGGTTGGCATCCCCTCTCAATGAAAGTGCTTTTCCACAGTCTGTGCCTAGGGCTACTTGAAGAGGAAACAAACCATAGAGACAAAACTGAGAACTCCGTTATTTTGTCACGTTTCAAGGAGCTACTACAAACCATGTTGGATTTAGAGTTTCAAATTCATCTATCTATATACGAGAGAACAGAGGGAAACCTAAATATAAAAATTGCGATTGTAGACGAAAGCTTAAACCTAGAAGAACAAAATTTGGTGAGCCAAGTGGGATTTGTGTACTGATCATTACCACCAAGTATCATCAAGATTGGGTGAAAAAATATTTGCTGGTATTTCGGAAACTCATTATTTCTTAGAAGCTTGGCAACCCCTCTCAATGAAAGTGCTTTTCCACAGTCTTTGCGTAGGGCTATTGAAGAGGAAACAAACCATAGAGACAAAACTGAGAACTCCTTTATTTTGTCAAGTTTCAAAGAGCTACTACAAACCATGTTGGATTTAGAGTTCCAAATTCATCTATCTATATAGGAGAGAACAAAGTGAAACCTAAAAATAAAAACGGCTACTGTAAACGAAACGCTTCAACCTGAAAGAACAAAATTTGATGAGCCAAGTGGGATTTGTGTACATATTATACCACAAAGTGTTATCAAGATTGGGTGAAAAAATATTTTCTGGTATTTCGGAAACTCGTTGATCCTTGGAAGCTTGGCAAAACTTTTCAATGCAAGTGCTTTTCCACAGTTTGTGCCTAGGGCTACTTGAAGAGGAAACAAACCATAGAGACAAAACAGAGAACTAATTTATTTTTTCAAGTTTCAAACAGGTACTACAAACCGTGGGTGGATTTAGAGTTCCAAATTCATCTATCTATATAGGAGAGATCAGAGAAAAACCTAAATATATAAACTGCTACTGTAGACGAACGCTTCAACCTAGAAGAACAAAACTTGGTGAGCCAAGTGGGATTTGTGTACTGATCATTACCACCAAGTATCATCAAGATTGGGTTAAAAAATATTTGCTGGTATTTCGGAAACTCGTTATTTCTTAGAATCTTGGCAACCCCTCTCAATGAAAATGCTTTTCCACAATCTGTGCCTAGGTCTATTGAAGAGGAAACAAACCATAGAGACAAAACTGAGAACTCCTTTATTTTGTCAAGTTTCAAAGAGCTACTACAAACCATGTTGGATTTAGAGTTCCAAATTCATCTATCTATATAGGAGAGAACAGAGTGAAACCTAAATATAACAACTTCTACTGTAGACAGACGCTTAAAGCTAGAGGAACAAAATTTGGTGAGCAAAGTGGGATTTGTGTACTGATCATTACCACCAAGTATCATCAATATTGGGTGAAAAAATATTTCCTGCTATTTCGGAAACTCGTTATTTCTTAGAGCCTCAACACCCCTCTCAATGAAAGTGCTTTTCCACAGTCTGTGCCTAGGGCTACTTGAAGAGGAAACAAACCATAGAGACAAAACTGAGAACTCCTTTATTTTGTCATGTTTCAAAGAGGTACTACAAACCATGTTGGATTTTCAGTTAAAATTCATGTATCTATATAGGAGAGAACAGAGTGAAATCAAAAATAAAAAGTGCAACTGTAAACGAACGTTTCCACCTAGAAGAACAAAATTTGGTGAGCCAAGTGGGATTTGTGTACCGATCATTCCCACCACGTATCATCAAGATGGGGTGAAAAAATATTTCCTGGTATTTCGGAAACTCGTTATTTCTTAGAAGTTTGGCAAACCCTCTCAATGCAAGTGCTTTTCCCAGTCTGTGCCTAGGGCTACTTGAAGAGGAAACAAACCATAGAGACAAAACTGAGAAATCCTTTATATGTCAAGTTTCAAAGAGCTACTACAAACCATGTGGGATTTAGAGTTTCAAATTCATCTATCTATATAGGAGAGAACAAAGTGAAACCTAAAAATAAAAACTGCTACGGTAAATGAACGCTTCAACTTAGAAGAAGAAAATTTGTTGAGCTAAGTGGGATTTGTGTAATTGTCATTATGACCACGTATCATCAAGATTGGGTGAAAAAGTATTTGCTGCTATTTCGGAAACTCGTAATTTCTTGGAAGCTTGGCAACCCCTTTTATTGAAAGTGCTTTTCCACAGTCTCTGTTTATGGCTACTTGGAGAGAAAACAAATCATAGAGACAAAACTGAGAACTCCTTTATTTTTTCAAGTTTCAAAGAGCTACTAAAAACCATGTTTGATTTAGAGCTCCAAATTCATCTATGTATATAGGAGAGAACAGAGGAATACCTAAAAATATAAACTGCTACTGTAAACGAACGCTTCAAACTAGAAGAACAAAATTTGGTGAGTCAAATGGGAATTGTATACGCATCATTACCACCAAGTATCATCAACATTGGGTGAAAAAATATTTGCTGGTATTTCGGAAACTCGTTATTTCTTAGAAGCTTTGCCACCCGTAAAAATGAAAGTGCTTTTCCACAGTCTGTGCCTAGGGCTACTTGAAGAGGAAACAAACCATAGAGAAAAAACTGAGAACTAATTTATTTTTTCAAGTTTCAAAGAGCTACTAAAAACCATGTTTGATTTAGAGCTCCAAATTCATCTATCTATATAGGAGAGAACACAGTGAAACCTAAAAATAAAAACTGCTATTGTAAACGAACGCTTCAACCGAGAATAACAAAACTTGGTGAGCTAAGTGGGATTGGTGTACTGATCATTACCACCACTTATCATCAAGTTTGGGTGAAAAAGTATTTGCTGGTATTTCGGAAACTCGTAATTTCTTGGAAGCTTGGCAAACTCTTTCAATGAAGGTGCTTTTCCACAGTCTGTGCCTAGGGCTACTTTAAGAGGATACAAACCATAGAGAAAAAACTGAGAAGTACTTTTTTTTTGTAAAGTTTCAAAGAGCTACTACAAACCATGTTGGATTTAGAGTTCCAAATTCATCTATCTATATAAGGGAGAACAGAGTGAAACCTGAAAATAAAAACTTCTACTGTAAACGAACGCTTCAACCTAGAAGAACAAAATTTGGTGAGCCAAGTGGGATTTGTGTACTTGTCATTACCACCAAGTATCATCAAGATTGGGTGAAAAAATATTTGCTGGTATTTCAGTAAATCGTAATTTCTTGAAAGCTTGGCAACCCCTTTTAGTGAAAGTGCTATTCCACAGTCTCTGCTTAGGGCTACTTGAAGAGGAAACAAATCTTAGAGACAAAACGGAGACCTCATTTATTTTTCAAGTTTCAAAGATCTACTACAAACCATGTTGGATTTAGAGTTCCAAATTCATCTATCTATATAGGAGAGAAAAAAGTGAAACCTAAAAATAAAAACTGCTACTGAAAACGAACGCTTCAACCTACAAGAACAAAATTTGGGAGCCAAGTGGGATTTGTGTACTTGTCATTACCACCAAGTATCATCAAGATTGGGTGAAAAAAATATTTGCTGGTATTTTGGAAACTCGTTATTTCTTAGAAGCTTGGCAACCCCTCTCAATGAAAATGCTTTTCTACAATCTGTACCTAGGGCTACTTGAAGAGGAAAGAAACCATAGGGACAAAACTGAGAACTACTTTTTTTGTCAAGATTCAAAGAGCTAGTACAAACCATGTTGGATTTAGAGTTCCAAATTCAGACTATCTATATAGGAGAGAACAGAGAGAAAACCCAAAATTATAAACTGCTACTGTAAACGAACGCTTCAAACTGGAAGAACAAAATTTGGTGAGTCAAGTGGGATTTCTGTACCGATCATTACCAAAATGTATCATCAAGATTGGGTGAAAAAATGTTTGCTGGTATTTTGGAAACTCCTAATTTTCTTGGAAGCTTGGCAACCCCTTTCAATGAAAGTGCTTTTCCACAGTCTCTGCTTAGGGCTACTTGAAGAGGAAACAAATCATTGAGACAAAACTGAGAACTCCTTTATTTTGTCAAGTTTGAAAGAGCTACTACAAACCATGTTGGATTTAGAGTTCCAAATTCATCTATCTCTATTGAAGAGAACAGAGTGAACCCTAAATATAAAAACTGCTACTGTAGACGAACGCTTCAACCTAGAAGAATAAAATTTAGTGAGCCAAGTGGGATTTGTATACTGGTCATTACCACCACTTATCATCAAGATTGGGTGAAAAAGTATTTGCTGGTATTTCAGAAACTCGTAATTTCTTGGAAGCTTGGCAACATCTTTCAATGAAAGTGCTTTTTCACAGTCTCTGCTTAGGCTACTTGAAGAGGAAAGAAATCATAGAGACAAAACTGAGATCTACTTTTTTTGTCAAGTTTCAAAGAGCTAGTACAAACCATGTTGGATTTAGAGTTCCAAATTCAGCTATCTATACAGGAGAGAACAGAGGGGAAACATAAAAATATAAACTGCTACTGTAGACGAACGCTTCAAACTAGAAGAACCAAATTTGTTGAGTCAAGAGGGATTTCTGTACCGATCAGTACCACCAAAGCACCATCAAGATTGGGTGAAAAAATATTTGCTGGTATTTCGAAAACTCATTATTTCTTTGAGGCTTGGCAACCCCTCTTAATGAAAGAGCTTTTCCACAGTCTGTGCCTAGGGCTACTTGAAGAGGAAACAAACCATAGAGACAAAACTGAGAACTCCTTTATGTTGTCAAGTTTCAAGGAGCTACTACAAACCATGTTGGATTTAGATTTCCAAATTCATCTATCTATATAAGAGAGAACAAAGTGAATCCGAAAAATAAAAACTGCTACTGTAAACGAATGCTTCAACCGAGAAGAACAAAATTTGGTGAGAAAAGTGGGATTTGTGTACTTGTCATTACCACCACTTATCATCAAGATTGGGTGAAAAAGTATTTGCTGGTATTTCGGAAACTCGTAATTTCTTGGAAGCTTGGCAACCCCTTTCAATGAAAGTGCTTTTCCACAGTCTCTGCTTAGGGCTACTTGAATAGGAAAGAAATCATAGAGACAAAACTGAGAACTACTTTTTTTTGTCAAGTTTCAAAGTGCTAGTACAAACCTGTTGGATTTAGAGTTAAAATTCAGCTATCTACATAGGAGAGAACAGAGGGAAACCTAAAAATATAAACTGCTACTTTAAACGAACGCTTCAAACTAGAAGAACAAAATTTGGTGAGACCAGTGGGATTTCTGTACCGATCATTACCACCAAGCACCATCAAGATTGGGTGAAAAAATATTTGCTGGTATTTCGAAAACTCATTATTTCTTAGGGGCTTGGCAACCCCTCTGAATGAAAGTGCTTTTCCACAGTCTGTGCCTAGGCTACTTGAAGAATTAAACAAACCATAGAGACAAAACTGAGACCTACTTTATTTTGTCAAGTTTCAAAGAGCTACTACAAACCATGTTTGTATTAGAGTTCCAAATTCATCTATATATATGAAAGAGAACAAAGTGAATCCGAAAAATAAAAACTGCTACTGTAGACGAAAGCTTCAACCTAGAAGAACACAATTTGGTGAGCCAAGTGGGATTGGTGTACTGATCATTACCACCAAGTATCATCAAGATTGGGTGAAAAAATATTTGCTGGTATTTCGGAAACTCGTTATTTCGTAGAAGCTTGGCCACCCCTCTCAATGAAAGTGCTTTTCCACAGTCTGTGCCTTGGGCTACTTGAAGAGGAAACAAACCATAGAGAAAAAACTGAGAATTCCTTTATTTTGTCTAGTTTCAAAGAGCTACTTCAAACCATGTTGGATTAAGAGTTCCAAATTCATCTACCTATATAGGAAAGAACAAAGTGAAACCTAAAAATTAAAACTGCTACTGTAGACGAACACTTAAACCTAGAAGAACAAAATTTGGTGAGCCAAGTGGGATTTGTGTACTTGTTATTAAAACCACATATCATCAAGATTGGGTGAAAAAGTATTTGCTGGTATTTCGGAAACTCGTAATTTCTTGGAAGCTTGGCAACTTCTTTCAATTAAAGTGCTTTTCCAAAGTCTTTGCTTAGGGCTACTTGAAGAGGAAACAAACCATAGAGACAATACTGAGAACTACTTTATTTTGTCAAATTTCTAAGCACTACTAGAAACCATGCTGGATTTAGAGTTTCAAATTCATCTATCTATATAAGAGGGAACAGAGTGAAACCTAAATATAAAAACTGCTACTGTAGACGAACGCTTAAACCTAGAAGAACAAAATTTGGTGAGCCTAGTGGGATTCGTGGACTGATCATTAGCACCAAGTATCATCAAGATTGGGTAAAAAATATTTGCTGGTATTTCGAAAACTCGTTATTTCTTAGAAGCTTGGCAACCCCTCTCAATGAAAGTGCTTTGCCAGAGTCTGTGCCTTAGGCTACTTGAAGAGGAAACAAACCATAGAGACAAAACTGAGAACTCCTTTATTTTGTCAAGTTTCAAAGAGCTACTACAAACCATGTTGGATTTAGAGTTCCAAATTCATCTATCTATATAGGAGAGAACAGAGTGAAACCTAAAAATAAAAATTGCTACTGTAAACGAACGCTTCAACCAAGAAGAACCAAATTTGGTGAGCCAAATGGGATTTGTGTACCGATCATTACCACCAAGCATCATCAAGATTGGGTGAAAAAATATTTGCTGGTATTTTGAAAACTCGTTATTTTTGGATGCTTGGCAACCCCTCTCAGTTAAAGTGCTTTTCCACAGTCTGTGCCTAGGGCTACTTGAAGAAGAAACGAACCCTAGAGACAAAACTGAGAAATATTTTATTTTGTCAAGTTTCAATGAGCTACTACAAACCATGTTGGATTTAGTGTTCCAATTTCATCTATCTATATAAGAGAGAACAGAGTGAAACGTAAATATAAAAACTGCTACTGTAGATGAACGCTTCAACCTAGAAGAACAAAATTTGGTGAGCCAAGTGGATTTGTGTACTGATCATTACCAGGAAGTATCATCAAGATTGGGTGAAAAAATATTTGCTGGTATTTCGGAAACTCGTTATTTCTTAGAAGCTTGGGAAACCCTCTCAATGAAAGTGCTTTTCCACAGTCTGTGCCTTGGGCTACTTGAAGAGGAAACAAACCATAGTGACAAAACTGAGAACTCCATTATTTTATGGAGTTTCAAAGAGCTACTACAAACCATGTTGGATTTAGAGTTAAAAATTCATCTATCTATATGGGAGAGAATAGAGTGGAACCGTAAAAATAAAAACTGCTACTCTAAACGAACGCTTCAACCTAGAAGAACAAAATTTGGTGAGCCAAGTGGGATTTGTGTACGTGTCATTATCACCACGCATCATCAAGATTGGGTGAAAAAGTATTTGCTGGTATTTCGGAAACTCGTAATTTCTTGGAAGCTTGGGAACTCCTTTCAATAAAAGTGCTTTTCAACAGTCTCTGCTTAGGGCTAATTGAAGAGAAAACAAATCATAGAGATAAAACAGAGAACTCCTTTATTTTATCAATTTTCAAAAGAGCTACTATAAACCATGTTGGATTTACAGTTCCAAATTCATCTATCTATATAGAAGAGAAGAGAGTGAACCCTAAATATAAAAACTGCTACTGTAGTCGAACGCTTCAACCTAGAAGAACAAAATTTGGTGAGCCAAGTGGGATTTGTGTATTTGTCATTACCACCACGTATCATCAAGATTGGGTGAAAAAGTATTTGCTGGTATTTCGGAAACTCGTAATTTCTTGGAAGCTTGGCAACTCCTTTCAATGAAAGTGCTTTTCCACAGTCTCTGCTTAGGGCTACTTGAAGAGGAAACAAATCATAGAGACAAATTGAGAATTACTATTTTTTGTCAAGTTTCAAGCGCTACTACAATCCATGCTGGATTTTAAGTTCCAAATTCAGCTATCTATATAGGAGAGAACAGAGGGAAACCTAAAAATATAAACTGCTACTGTAAACCAACACTTCAACCTAGAAGAAGACAATTTGTTGAGCCAAGTGGGATTTGTGTACTGATCATTACCACCACGTATCATCAAGATTGGTGAAAACTTATTTGCTGGTATTTTGAAAACCCATTATTTCTTAGAAGCTTGGCAACCTCTCTCAATGAAAATGCTTTTCCACAATCTGTGCATAAAAAATACTTGAAGAGGAATCAAACAATAGAGAGAAAACTGAGATTTCCTTTATTTTGTCAAATTTCAAAGAGCTACTACAAACCATGTTGGATTTAGAGTTAAAATTCATCTAACTATATAAGAGAGAACAGAGTGAAACCTAAATATAAAAACTGCTACTGTAGACTAACGCTTAAAACTAGAATAACAAAATTTGGTGAGCCAGTGGGATTTGTGTACTTGTCAACCACCAAGTATCATCAAGATTGGGTGAAAAAATATTTGCTGGTATTTCGGAAACTCTTTATTTCTTAGAAGCTTGAGAAACCCTTTAAATGGACTTGCTTTTCCAGAGTCTGTGCCTCGGGCTACTTGAAGAGGAATCAAACCTAGAGACAAAACTGAGAAATTTTTTATTTTGTCAAGTTTCAAAGAGCTACTACAAACCATATTGGATTTAGATTTCCAAATTCATCTATCTATATAGGAGAGAACAGTGTGAAACCTAAAAATATAAAATGCTACCGTAAACGAACGCTTCACCCTAGAAGAACACAATTGGTGAGCCAGGTGGGATTTGTGTACTTGTCATTACCAACAAGTATCATCAAGATTGGGTGAAAAAATATTGCTGGTATTTCGGAAAATCGTTATTTCTTAGAAACCTGGCAAACTCCTCTCAATGAAAGTGCTTTTCCACAGTCTGTGCCTAGGGCTACTTGAAGAGGAAACAAATCATAGAGACAAATTGAGAACTATTATTTTTTGTCAAGTTTCAAGCGCTACTACAATCCATGCTGGATTTTAAGTTCCAAATTCAGCTATCTATATAGGAGAGAACAGAGGGAAACCTAAAAATATAAACTGCTACTGTAAACCAACACTTCAACCTAGAAGAAGACAATTTGTTGAGCCAAGTGGGACTTGTGTACTGATCATTACCACCACGTATCATCAAGATTGGTGAAAACTTATTTGCTGGTATTTTGAAAATTCATTATTTCTTAGAAGCTTGGCAACCTCTCTCAATGAAAATGCTTTTCCACAATCTGTGCCTAAAGCTACTTGAAGAGGAATCAAACAATAGGGAGAAAACTGAGATTTCCTTTATTTTGTCAAATTTCAAAGAGCTACTACAAACCATGTTGGATATAGAGTTCCAAATTCATCTATCTATATAAGAGAGAACAGAGTGAAACCTAAAAATATAAACTGCTACTGTAAACGAACGCTTCAACCAAGAAGAACAAAATTTGGTGAGCCAGGTGGGATTTGTGTACTTGTCATTACCAACAAGTATCATCAAGATTGGGTGAAAAAATATTGCTGGTATTTCGGAAAATCGTTATTTCTTAGAAACCTGGCAAACTCCTCTCAATGAAAGTGCTTTTCCACAGTCTGTGCCTAGGGCTACTTTAAGAGGAAACAAAACATCGAGACAAAACTGAGAACTCCTTCATTTTGTCAAGTTTCAAAGAGCTACTACAAACCATGTTGGATTTAGAGTTCCAAATTCATCTATCTATATAGGAGAGAACAGAGTGAAACCTAAAAATAAAAATTGCTACTGTAAACGAACGCTTCAACCAAGAAGAACCAAATTTGGTGAGCCAAATGGGATTTGTGTACCGATCATTACCACCAAGCATCATCAAGATTGGGTGAAAAAATATTTGCTGGTATTTTGAAAACTCGTTATTTTTGGATGCTTGGCAACCCCTCTCAGTTAAAGTGCTTTTCCACAGTCTGTGCCTAGGGCTACTTGAAGAAGAAACGAACCCTAGAGACAAAACTGAGAAATATTTTATTTGTCAAGTTTCAATGAGCTACTACAAACCATGTTGGATTTAGTGTTCCAATTTCATCTATCTATATAAGAGAGAACAGAGTGAAACGTAAATATAAAAACTGCTACTGTAGATGAACGCTTCAACCTAGAAGAACAAAATTTGGTGAGCCAAGTGGATTTGTGTACTGATCATTACCAGGAAGTATCATCAAGATTGGGTGAAAAAATATTTGCTGGTATTTCGGAAACTCGTTATTTCTTAGAAGCTTGGGAAACCCTCTCAATGAAAGTGCTTTTCCACAGTCTGTGCCTTGGGCTACTTGAAGAGGAAACAAACCATAGTGACAAAACTGAGAACTCCATTATTTTATGGAGTTTCAAAGAGCTACTACAAACCATGTTGGATTTAGAGTTAAAAATTCATCTATCTATATGGGAGAGAATAGAGTGGAACCGTAAAAATAAAAACTGCTACTCTAAACGAACGCTTCAACCTAGAAGAACAAAATTTGGTGAGCCAAGTGGGATTTGTGTACGTGTCATTATCACCACGCATCATCAAGATTGGGTGAAAAAGTATTTGCTGGTATTTCGGAAACTCGTAATTTCTTGGAAGCTTGGGAACTCCTTTCAATAAAAGTGCTTTTCAACAGTCTCTGCTTAGGGCTAATTGAAGAGAAAACAAATCATAGAGATAAAACAGAGAACTCCTTTATTTTATCAATTTTCAAAGAGCTACTATAAACCATGTTGGATTTACAGTTCCAAATTCATCTATCTATATAGAAGAGAAGAGAGTGAACCCTAAATATAAAAACTGCTACTGTAGTCGAACGCTTCAACCTAGAAGAACAAAATTTGGTGAGCCAAGTGGGATTTGTGTATTTGTCATTACCACCACGTATCATCAAGATTGGGTGAAAAAGTATTTGCTGGTATTTCGGAAACTCGTAATTTCTTGGAAGCTTGGCAACTCCTTTCAATGAAAGTGCTTTTCCACAGTCTCTGCTTAGGGCTACTTGAAGAGGAAACAAATCATAGAGACAAATTGAGAATTACTATTTTTTGTCAAGTTTCAAGCGCTACTACAATCCATGCTGGATTTTAAGTTCCAAATTCAGCTATCTATATAGGAGAGAACAGAGGGAAACCTAAAAATATAAACTGCTACTGTAAACCAACACTTCAACCTAGAAGAAGACAATTTGTTGAGCCAAGTGGGATTTGTGTACTGATCATTACCACCACGTATCATCAAGATTGGTGAAAACTTATTTGCTGGTATTTTGAAAACCCATTATTTCTTAGAAGCTTGGCAACCTCTCTCAATGAAAATGCTTTTCCACAATCTGTGCATAAAAATACTTGAAGAGGAATCAAACAATAGAGAGAAAACTGAGATTTCCTTTATTTTGTCAAATTTCAAAGAGCTACTACAAACCATGTTGGATTTAGAGTTAAAATTCATCTAACTATATAAGAGAGAACAGAGTGAAACCTAAATATAAAAACTGCTACTGTAGACTAACGCTTAAAACTAGAATAACAAAATTTGGTGAGCCAGGTGGGATTTGTGTACTTGTCAACCACCAAGTATCATCAAGATTGGGTGAAAAAAATATTTGCTGGTATTTCGGAAACTCTTTATTTCTTAGAAGCTTGAGAAACCCTTTAAATGGACTTGCTTTTCCAGAGTCTGTGCCTCGGGCTACTTGAAGAGGAATCAAACCTAGAGACAAAACTGAGAAATTTTTTTATTTTGTCAAGTTTCAAAGAGCTACTACAAACCATATTGGATTTAGATTTCCAAATTCATCTATCTATATAGGAGAGAACAGTGTGAAACCTAAAAATATAAAATGCTACCGTAAACGAACGCTTCACCCTAGAAGAACAAAATTTGGTGAGCCAGGTGGGATTTGTGTACTTGTCATTACCAACAAGTATCATCAAGATTGGGTGAAAAAATATTGCTGGTATTTCGGAAAATCGTTATTTCTTAGAAACCTGGCAAACTCCTCTCAATGAAAGTGCTTTTCCACAGTCTGTGCCTAGGGCTACTTGAAGAGGAAACAAATCATAGAGACAAATTGAGAACTACTATTTTTTGTCAAGTTTCAAGCGCTACTACAATCCATGCTGGATTTTAAGTTCCAAATTCAGCTATCTATATAGGAGAGAACAGAGGGAAACCTAAAAATATAAACTGCTACTGTAAACCAACACTTCAACCTAGAAGAAGACAATTTGTTGAGCCAAGTGGGACTTGTGTACTGATCATTACCACCACGTATCATCAAGATTGGTGAAAACTTATTTGCTGGTATTTTGAAAATTCATTATTTCTTAGAAGCTTGGCAACCTCTCTCAATGAAAATGCTTTTCCACAATCTGTGCCTAAAGCTACTTGAAGAGGAATCAAACAATAGGGAGAAAACTGAGATTTCCTTTATTTTGTCAAATTTCAAAGAGCTACTACAAACCATGTTGGATATAGAGTTCCAAATTCATCTATCTATATAAGAGAGAACAGAGTGAAACCTAAAAATATAAACTGCTACTGTAAACGAACGCTTCAACCAAGAAGAACAAAATTTGGTGAGCCAGGTGGGATTTGTGTACTTGTCATTACCAACAAGTATCATCAAGATTGGGTGAAAAAATATTGCTGGTATTTCGGAAAATCGTTATTTCTTAGAAACCTGGCAAACTCCTCTCAATGAAAGTGCTTTTCCACAGTCTGTGCCTAGGGCTACTTTAAGAGGAAACAAAACATCGAGACAAAACTGAGAACTCCTTCATTTTGTCAAGTTTCAAAGAGCTACTACAAACCATGTTGGATTTAGAGTTCCAAATTCATCTATCTATATAAAAGAGAACAGAGTAAAACCTAAAAATCAAAACTGCTACTGTAAACGAACGCTTCAACATTGAAGAACACAATTTTTGAGTCAAGGGGTATTTGTGTACTTGTCATTAACACCAAGTATCATCAAGATTGGGTGAAAAAATATTTGCTGGTATTTCGTAAACTCGTAATTTCTTGGAAGCTTGGCAACCCCTTTCAATGAAAGTGCTTTTCCACAGTCTCTGCTTAGGGATACTTGAGGAGGAAACAAATCATACAGAGAAAACTGAGAACTCCTTTATTTTGTCAAGTTTCAAAGAGCTACTACAAACCGTGTTGGATTTAAAGTTCCAAATTCATCTATCTATATTAGAGAACAAAGGGACACTAAAAATATAAACTGCTACTGTAAACGAAAGCTTCAACCTAGAAGAAACAAATTTGGTGAGTCATGTGGGATTTGTGTACTGATCATTACCACCAGTATCATCAAGATTGGGTGAAAAAATATTTGCTGGTATTTTGGAAACTCGTTATTTCTTAGAAGTTGGCAACAACTCTCAATGAAAGTGCTTTTCCACAGTCTGTGCCTAGGGCTACTTGAAGAGGAAAAAAACCATAGAGACAAAACTGAGAACTCCTTTATTTTGTCAAGTTTCAAACAGCTACTACAAACCATGTTGGATTAAGAGTTCCAAATTCATCTATCTATATAGGAGAGAACACAGTGAAACCTAAAAATAAAAACTCCTACTGTAAACAAACGCTGCAACCTAGAAGAACAAAATTTGGTGAGCCAAGTGGGATTTGTGTACTTGTCATTACCCCCAAGTATCATCAAGATTGGGTGAAAAAAATTTGCTGGTATTTTGGAAAATCTTTATTTCATAGAAGTTTGGCAACCCCTTTCAATGAACGTGCTCTTCCACAGTTTGTGCCTAGGGCTACTTGAAGAGGAATCAAACCATAGAGACAAAACTGAGAACTCCTTTATTTTGTCAAGTTTCAAAGAGCTACTACAAACCATGTTGGATTTAGAGTTCCAAATTCATCTGTCTATATAGGAGAGAATAGATTGAAACCTAAAAATAAAAACTGCTACTGTAAACGAACGCTTCAACCTAGAAGAACACAATTTGGTGAGCCAAGTGGGATTTATGTACTGATCATTACCACTACGTATCTTCAAGATTGCGTGAAAAAATATTTGCTGGTATTTCGGAAACTCGTTATTTCTTAGAATCTTGGCAACCCCTCTCAATGAAAATGCTTTTCCACAGTCTGTGCCTAGTGCTACTTGAAGAGGAAACAATGAATAAAGACAAAACTGAGAACTCCTTTATTTTGTCAAGTTTCAAAGAGCTACTACAAACCATGTTGGATTTAGAGTTACATATTCATCTATCTATATAAGAGAGAACAGAGTGAAACGTAAATATAAAAACTGCTACAGTAGACGAACGCTACAACCTAGAAGAACAAAATTTGGTGAGCCAAGTGGGATTTGTGTACTTGTCATTACCACAAAGTATCATTAAGATTGGGTGAAAAAATATTTGCTGGAATTTCGGACACTCGTTATTTCTTAGAAGCTTGGCAACCGCTCTCAATGAAAGTGCTTTTCCACAGTCTGTGCCTAGGGCTACTTGAAGAGGAAACAAACCATAGAAACAAAACTGAGAACTCCTTTATTTTATGAAGTTTCAAAGAGGTACTACAAACCACGTTGGATTTAGAGTTCCAAATTCATCTATCTATATAGGAGAGATCTGAGTGAAACCTAAAAATAAAAACTGCTACTGTAAACGAACGCTTCAACCTATAAGAACAAAATTTGGTGAGCCAAGTGGGATATGTGTACTTGTCAGTAACACCAAGTATCATCAAGATTGGGTGAAAAAATGTTTGCTGGTATTTCGGAAAGTTTAATTTCTTGGAAGCTTGGCAATCCCTTTCAATGAAAGTGCTTTTCCACAGTCTCTGCTTAGGGCTAATATAAGAGGAAACAAATCATAGAGACAAAACTGAGAACTAGTTTATTTTGTCAAGATTCAAAGAGCTACTACAAACCATGTTGGATTTAGAGTTCCAAATTCATCTACCTATGTAGGAGAGAACAGAGGGACACCTAAAAATATAAACTGCTACTGTAAACGAACGTTTCAACCTAGAAGAACCAAACTTCATGAGTCAAGTGGGATTTGTGTACTGATCATTAACACCAAGTATCATCAAGATTGGGTGAAAAATATTTGCTGGTATTTTGGAGACTTGTTATTTCTTAGAAACTTGGCAACCCCTCTCAACGAAAGTGCTTTTCCACAGTCTGTGCTTAGGCCTACTTGAAGAGGAAACAAACCATAGAGACAAAACTGGGAACTCCTTTATTTTGTCAAGTTTCATAGAGCTACTACAAACCATGTTGATTTTAGAGTTCCAAATGCATCTATCTATATAGGAGAGAACAGAGTGAAACCTAAAAATAAAAACTGCTACTGTAAACGAACGCTTCAAACTAGAAGAACAAAATTTGGTGAGCCAAGTGGGATTTGTGTACTTGTCATTACCACCAAGTAATGGGTCAAAAAATATTTGCTGGTATTTCGGAAACTCGTAATTTCTTGGAAGCTTTCAATCCCTTTCAATGAAAGTGCTTTTCCACAGTCTCTGCTTAGGGCTACTTGAAGAGGAAACAAATCAAAGAAACAAAACTGAGAACTCCTTTATTTTGTCAAGTTTCATAGAGCTACTACAAACCATGTTGGATTTAGAGTTCCAAATTCATCTATCTATATAGGAGAGAACAGAGGGAGACCTAAAAATATAAACTGCTACTGTAAACTAACGCTTCAACCTAGAAGAACAAAATTTGGTGAGTCATGTGGGATTTGTGTACCGATCATTACCAACAAGTATCATCAAGATTGGGCGAAAAAATATTTGCTGGTATTTCGGAAACTCATTATTTCTTAGAAGCTTGGGAACCCCTTTCAATGAAAGTGCTTTTCCACAGTCAATGCCTAGGGCTACTTGAAGAGGAAACAAACCATAGAGAAAAAACTGAGAACTCCTTTATTTTGTCAAGTTTCAAAGAGCTACTACAAGCCATGTTGGATTTTGAGTTCCAAATTCATCTATCTACATGGGAGAGAACAGAGTGAAACCTAAAAATAAAAACTGCTACTGTAAACGAACGCTTCAACCTGGAAGAACACAATTTAGTGAGCCAAGTGGCATTTGTGTACTGATCATTACCACCACGTATCATCAAGATTGGGTGAAAAAATATTTGCTGGTATTTCAGAAACTCGTTATTTCTTAGATGCTTGGCAACGCTTCTCAATGAATGTGCTTTTTCCCAGTCTGTGCTTAGGGCTTTTGAAGAGGAAACAAAACATAGAGACAAAACTGAGAACTTTTTTATTTTGTCAAGTTTCAAAGAGCTACTACAAACCATGTTGGATTTAGAGTTCCAAATTCATCTATCTGTATAGGAGAGAACAGAGGAAAACCTTAAAATATAAACTGCTACTGTAAACTAACGCTTCCATCTAGAAGAACAAAATTTGGTGAGCCAAGTGGGAATTGTGTACTAGTAATTACCACCAAGTATCATCAAGATTGGGTGAAAAAATATTTGCTGGTATTTTGGAAATCCGTAATTTTTTAGGAGCTTGGCAAACCCTTTCAATGAAAGTGCTTTTCCACAGTATCTGCTTAGGGCTACTTGAAGAGGAAACAAATCATAGAGACAAAACTGAGTACTCCTTTATTTTGTCAAGTTTCAAAGAGCTACTACAAACCATGTTGGATTCAGAGTTCCAAATTCATCTATCTATATAAAAGAGAACAGAGTGAAACCAAAAAATAAAAACAGCTACTGTAAACGAACGCTTCAACCTAGAAGAACAAAATTTGGTGAGCCAAGTGGCATTTGTGTACTGATCATTAACAAAACGTATCATCAAGATTGGGTGAGAAAATATTTGCTGGTATTTTGGAAACTCGTTATTCCTTAGAAGCCTGGGAAACCCTCTCAATGAAAGTCCTTTTCCACAGTCTGTGCCTAGGGCTACTTGAAGAGAAAACAAACCATAGAGACAAAACTGAGAACTCCTTTATTTTTTCAAGTTTCAAACAGCTACTACAAACCATGTTGGATTAAGAGTTCCAAATTCATCTATCTATATAGGAGAGAACAGAGTGAAACCTAAAAATAAAAACTGCTACTGTAAACAAACGCTTCAACCTAGAAGAACAAAATTTGGTGAGCCAAGTGGGATTTGTGTACTTGTCATTACCACCAAGTATCATCAAGATTGGGTGAAAAAATATTTGCTGGTATTTCGGAAACTCGTTATTTCTTAGAAGCCTGGCAACCAATCTCAATGAAAGTGCTTTTCCACAGACTGTGCCTAGGGCTACTTGAAAAGGAAACAAAACATAGAGACAAAACTGAGAACTCCTTCATTTTTTAAAGTTTCAAAGAGCTACTCCAATCCATTTTGGATTTAGAGTTCCAAATTCATCTATCTATATAAAAGAGAACAGAGTGAAACCTACAAATAAAAACTGCTATTGTAAACGAACGCTTCAACCTAGAAGAACACAATTTGGTGAGCCAAGTGGTATTTGTGTACTGATCATTACCACCAGGATAATCAAGATTGGGTGAAAAAATATTTGCTGGTATTTTGAAAACTCGTTATTTCTTAGAACCTTGGCAACAACTCTCAATGAAAGTGCTTTTCCACAGTCTGTGCCTAGGGCTACTTGAAGAGGAAACAAACCATAGAGAGAAAATTGAGAACTCCTTTATTTTGTCAAGTTTCAGAGAGTTACTTCAAACCATGTTGATTTTAGAGTTCCAAATTCATCTATCTATATAGGAGAGAACAGAGTGAAACCTAAAAATAAAAACTGCTACTGTAAACGAACGCTTCAACCTAGAAGAACACAATTTAGTGAGCCAAGTGGCATTTGTGTAATGATCATTACCACCACGGATCATCAAAATTGGGTGAAAAAATATTTGCTGGTATTTCGGAAACTCGTTATTTCTTAGAAGCTAGGCAATGCCTCTCAATGAATGTGCTTTTCCCCAGTCTGTGCCTAGGGCTATTTGAAGAGGAAACAAACCATAGAGACAAAACTGAGAACTTTTTTATTTTGTCAAGTTTCAAAGAGCTACTACAAACCAAGTTGGATTTAGAGTTCCAAATTCATCTATCTGTATAGGAGAGAACAGAGGGAAACCTTAAAATATAAACTGCTACTGTAAACTAACGCTTCAACCTAGAAGAACAAAATTTGGTGAGCCAAGTGGGAATTGTGTACTTGTAATTACCACCAAGTATCATCAAGATTGGGTGAAAAAATATTTGCTGGTATTTTGGAAATCCGTAATTTTTTAGGAGCTTGGCAAACCCTTTCAATGAAAGTGCTTTTAAACAGTCTCTGCTTAGGGCTACTTGAAGAGGAAGCAAATCATAAAGACAAAACTGAGTACTCCTTTATTTTGTCAAGTTTCAAAGAGATACTACAAACCATGTTGGATTTAGAGTTCCAAATTCATCTATCTATATAAAAGAGAACAGAGTGAAACCAAAAAATAAAAACAGCTACTGTAAACGAACGCTTCAACCTAGAAGAACAAAATTTGGTGAGCCAAGTGGCATTTGTGTACTGATCATTACCAAAACGTATCATCAAGATTGGGTGAAAAAATATTTGCTGGTATTTTGGAAACTCGTTATTCCTTAGAAGCCTGGTAAACCCTCTCAATGAAAGTCCTTTTCCACAGTCTGTGCCTAGGGCTACTTGAAGAGGAAACAAACCATAGAGACAAAACTGAGAACTCCTTTATTTTGTCAAGTTTCAAACAGCTACTACAAACCATGTTGAATTAAGAGTTCCAAATTCATCTATCTATAAGAGAGAACAGAGTGAAACCTAAAAATAAAAACTGCTACTGTAAACAAACGCTTCAACCTAGAAGAACAAAATTTGGTGAGCAAAGTGAGATTTGTGTACTTGTCATTACCTCCAAGTATCATCAAGATTGGGTGAAAAAAATTTGCTGGTATTTTGGAAAATCTTTATTTCATAGAAGCTTGGCAACCCCTTTCAATGAACGTGCTCTTCCACAGTTTGTGCCTAGGGCTACTTGAAGAGGAA